>NW_024097848.1:0-25339 GCF_016545835.1 Crotalus tigris | reverse complement strand
TCAGCAGGGCATTTTGGATTTGTAAAAACTTTACATTTAATTTAACGGCAATTTTGGTGGCCATCCATGAAAAAGGACATTGAAAGTTATATAGCCAGTTGTCCAAAATGTGCCACGGCAAAGAGGTTGCAAGGGAAAGTGCCAGGACTATTGCAAACAGTGGCAAGTTCCTCAGCCCCCTGGAGAGAAATAGCCATGGATTTTATAGTGGAATTGCCAGAAAGCAATGGGAATACTGTGGTCTGGACGGTCACGGATTTGTTTTCCAAACAGGTGCACTTTATCCCTTGCCAAAAGATTCCCACTGCAAAAGCCTTAGCAAAACTTTTCATCCAACACATTTACAGATTGCATGGGGCACCCCAACGCATCATCTCTGACAGGGGGGTGCAATTTACGTCTGCATTTTGGAAGGAAATTTTATCCCTCTTAGGAACCACTCAGGGACTGACATCTAGCCACCACCCTCAAGGAAATGGGGGGGCTGAAAAAATGAACTCAGTACTTAAGCAATATTTAAGATGTTTTCTTAGTTTCCAGCAGACCGAGTGGGCGGACGTACTCCCTTTTGCAGAAGTTGCCTACAATAATGCAGTCCACTCCAGCACAGGTTACACTCCTTTTCAAATAGCCACCGGTCAAAGTTTCAACCCCATGCCAGAATTAACTCCAAACGAACCAACGATCCCCTCGCTGAAAGAATGGATGGAAAAATTACAAAACACCTGGCCAATAGTCAGAAAAGCACTAGATGAAGCTAGGCAGGCTTACAAAACACAAGCCGATAAAAAAAGGGTTGAGCCTACACCATTCATTATAGGAGAGATGGTGCACTTATCTACAAAATACCTAAAGTCCCTACAGCCCTGTAAAAAACTTGGACCAAAATACATAGGACCTTTTCCAATTAAAAGAATCATAAATCCAGTAACAGTAGAATTAGAATTACCCAAAAATCTCAGGCAAATACACCCAATTTTTCATTGCAGCTTGCTGAAAAGAGAGCATCAGTCACCTCTACGGCAAAAATCCCCCCCCACCACCTCCAATCATGGTGGAGGGTGAACAACACTTCGAAATAAAGGAAGTCCTTGACTCTAGGAGATATCATGGAGCAACTCAGTACCTAGTTGCCTGGAAACACCTCCCTCCCTCACAAAATGAGTGGGTCCATAAACGTCATGTCAGAGCCCCGAAGCTATTGAAGAAGTTTCACACAGAGTATCCTTACAAGCCTGACTAAATTTTATACTTGTGTTTTCTTTCAGGTGGATCTCTCTTATTTTTAAGAGGGGCCGGATGTCAGAATCCAATCATATTTCATCTTTAATTATCAAATATAGAAACTCCCAATTCTGCCTTCTTTGGATTCTGCCAAGAGGGAGAGAAGGGGGAGAACAAAAGGGCTTTATGGCCCTCACTTCCTTCAGTAGACTTCAAAGAGCTGAATGCTGAATGTGTGTTTATTGTAACCTATTGTAACCTCAAAGCGTTAACACCAGAGAACATTAGCATTAACAAAGAAGAGTATTTGCCTTTCATGTAGTTATCTGAAGTCTCCATCCAGACGGAAGAAAGAAGAAACGGGGTGGAATTGTGATACTTGAAACTATCACTGGAAGGGGGGTTGATTGGGTGGGACTAATGGGGAACCCCTTAAAACCTTGAATGGGAGAGCTTGGACCCCAAGTCCTGTCTAGCATGCCTGCAACCATTTTCTCTTAATAAAGGATTCCTGTTGGAAGAACTATTCCAAGAGTTCTGTCTTCTTAAGATGCAAAGTGGGGTGGGTCCTTACAGATAGAGTGTCTTTTATTGTTTCAAGTCCATCATCTATATTATTTGGGCTAAACAATAGTTCGAAGCTAATTCCTATTCATTAATTTTCATTTTTCTTATAGATCTAAATCCTAATTATTACGCCAGTTAATCCCTTATTTTTTATCATTTAACAAGAGTATCTAAATGCAATAATCATATTTCCCTTCATCTAAAAATCTCCCTTTAGCCCATTAGTTGAGACTTTAGGGTACTCTATCATAAATAAAAAAAATCTCATTTTTTTAAAATCTAACTCTGGCTTTCTTTTTGTGCCAACCAGGCTTCCATACCAATGCCATTAAATCATCAGATAGATTTCCCTTCATTTTTGCAGATATTGTTTGAATCAAGGGAGACCATCTTGTTATCAATTTTCCAGAAAGGCTGGTCCATTCATAGTCATTAGGCTGTTGTCCTGGTGGCTCCTTCCGTACAATTTGGTCATCTTGTTCTTCAGGTTTTCTCTGGTTTAGGCAGAGAGTCACATTCGGCTTTAAAGTTGTTATTTGGTTATCTAGGTTTCCAGTATGCTGTATTTGTTGATCTTTAACAGCCTCTATGTTGGTGTTGCTTTGTTCCACTTCTGTTGCTTTTTGGGTTGTAAGTTCTTTAGCTGCGGTCAGGGTTTGTCTGTCAAGGTTTTCAGTAAATTGTATTTGTTGATCTTTAAGTTCCTCTATCTTGGCATTAGTTTCTTCCGCCTCTGTTGGTTTTTGGATTGTAGGTTCTTTTGTTGAATTCAGAGTATCATTTTGTAGGTTTAAGCTGGCACCTTTATCTTTCGATCTGGATTTAATTATTTCAGTAGCTTCAAGAATATTTTCAAGTATAAGTTTATAGTTAAGTTGTGGCTGGTCTTCCTCCATTTCTAAAACAGTTATGGATAGTCCTTTAGTGAAGGTTATTTCTTAGATAAAAGTAAAAAAATGTTCACCTCCACAAATCCTATAAAGCAATTTCACTGTCCAGCTGTTCTCCCAGCTCTTTATCTCTTTTAGATAGTACCAAGGACAAATCTGGGCTGTAGGCAAGTCTCTTTTAAAAAAGGTATTTACTTGCTATACCAAGCTTCACCACAAGATGTCTCTGACCACATTTAGAATCTTTTTCAAGACCAGGCTAGGTTTTTATCCAGATAGAGTTCTTTTTCATAGATAAAGTGACAGGTCCCCATGGGAATAGGAGTTTTGGGTCCCCAGATATCAAGGTAAAGTAAATCCAGCTGCTTAATTGTATTTTTCAGGGCTTTTTTTCTTGCGTAGTCAGGAGCCCCCATCTTCGAGGATGGGAAAGAAGCGTTCCCTTCCCTCTCTCCTTGCAGGAGGAAGAAATTTCAGGAAGACTTTTGACAGAAAAGTATTTGGGATACAAGAAGGTAGGGTCTCACCCAGTTCCTCCACGTTGCTTTCAAGTGCTTGGTTGTGAATTTGGCCTCAGCAGGTAGCAGCTTAGTGATGGGCCATGTGAATGGCCGATCTTTTCCCCGTCAGTCCAAAGAGCTGCTCCAGATCAAACAGAAGGGCTACTGCCCTTCCGCGATCAAACAGGAGGTCCTTTTCATGGTCATCACCCCTCCAAGGTGACTTTCGACCTCTTTCAGGGTCCCCGGCGGGAGAAAACTGGACGGCGGAGAGAACGATTGCTCCGTGTGTCTGCCAGCGCCATGATCCAGAACTGGAAGCCAAAAAATATGTTTACTTCTGAAAACAGATGTGTTGCTCATCAAACAATACTTAATATATATAGAAGACAAATTACTTTATTACAGACAATTTTTGATTTTGCTCATTGCAGACTATAGTTAGCCTAATAATGACTAGCATAAAATAAAACAATATAACATTTACCTCAAAATGGATAAGTTATAAATCTAACTAGGTTTGTCATTTCTGTTGGGGAAAATGGGCAAGCTAATATAAGAGAATTATGTCTTTTTTATATAAAATAGGTTTTGGCTGATTTGCTGTTGCAAAAGTAAAATTAATAATTCTAATCATGTGTACTTAGAAGTAAACTCTTAATTAAATGTGCTCTCCCTTTGCAACAACTATTGTAATGCACATTAAAAAAAACAATTTGAACTTTACTTATATCTGCTTAGGGGAGGTTTAAGAACGGCTAGTTAGTTGGATAAATTTATAACAACTACTTACAAAAATAAAATGGATGTTTCATACTTAGCTCTAATAGTAAAAAACCATCCTTAACATCTGCCTCCAGAAATTTCAGCTTGCCATATTACCAAGAAAATACTGATGAACCACAGAAAGAAATTCTCTCCAAGTATTCTTCCAAAAATACTTCAACTAAATTGTTTCTCTTGTCTCAAATAAAATACACAAAAATAGAGGAAGAATTATTTGATGATCCAAATGCACTGACTTGGAAAGTTAGTTGGCAAAGGAAGAAAGCTAGAGTAAGACTGAAGGAAATAGAAGCTTTGACCTATTAGAGGGGATGTTATATCATCACTTAGATGTTTGAATATGGTTAAGAATAGATTGCTAGTATTATTATAACTAGATAGATAGGATTTGTAATCAGAATATCATATCTTCGTATGAAAAGGGAAATAAATATATTAAGAACTTTGAAAACGGGAAGCTTTTGGTTACCCAAATATAACTTGTTCTGAAATTATAAATGATTGGGATATTTTTTTTTGTAAAAATTTTTATTTTCAATTTTACAATATATAACAATCTTACAAATACTTCAGATAAAAAATAAAACAAATTGATACATACCACATTTGGTCTTGCCCGCCTATTTCCCCCCAAACCGCATCCCACCTCAAACCAACTTACTTCGTTCCCTCTTTTTCTTCACTCATCCCCTCTCCTCCTTCACCTCCACCTTCCTACTTACTTCTCACCTTCTTCTTCTCCCTCTTGATGCAGTCCAGGGGAAATGCCCGAGCAGTTCCTCTCTCAAAATTAAAACATTAATATTATATACAATAAGTCTATTTCTACTTTATCTGAACTACTTAAACTTCAACCCATCCACCCCCACCCCCCTCCCCCACCCCCCTCCCCCCCGACTTCCCAGAGCAAAATACAGGATTATGCAAACATATTAAACATAATCTATTTAAGTTTACTAATTATACAATGAACAAAATCATAAAAAACCTTAACTCTCTTCAAACTTAACATCATAAGTTTATAAACAAAATCATTACTCATAGAATAAGTGAAACTTTGTAGTTCCATATTTCTTCTGAACATATTCTATCCATCTTCTCCATACATTAAAATATCTCTCTTGTGAATGGTCCTTTAAATAAGCAGAAATTTTAGCTATTTCTGCTAAATTAGAAACCTTAAATACCCATTCTTCTAAAGAAGGCAGAGTATCCTTCTTCCAATATTGACCCACCAGTAATCTTGCTGCTGTTATTAAATTCAACATTAAAATAGTTTCTTTAACATTAAAGTCCACAAAAATTCCCAAAAGAAACAGTTGGGGAGTAAAATTAATCTTCCTTTTAAAAACCTTTTGAATGTTCCATCAAATCATAATCCAGAAGGCTTTAATAACTTTACAAGTCCACCAAACATGAAAATAGGTTGCATCCAAGCAACCACATCTCCAACATTTAGGTTGCAGGACAGCTTTTTAGGATCCAGATGCCATCTATAAAACATTTTATAAAAATTTTCCCTCAAATTCTGGGCCTGCGTAAATTTAACATTTCTAGTCCAAATTACCTCCCATAGGTCCAACGAGATTGGTTCTTGAATATTCTGGGCCCAATGATTGGGATATTTTGAACATGGATGGGGAATTAAAATTGAAAAAAGCAAAAATAGGAAATAGACTGAATAAATGGATATTGAGTGCAAATGCAATTAAGATATGCTTTGTTTAGAAAAGATATTCTAAACTGATATTATTGACACTATTAGAAATATGTAACAAATGTTGATAGAAAATTGTATATTTACTTATAACAATAAGAATTGTATTTGCCTACTGTGGAAAAATGTCTGTTACCAGAAAAAGAGAGGATGTACTGGAGGGTGTAACATTGGATTTAGTATGAAGAAGCTTACATGTACCACAGAATCACTAATGGGCTCAGTCATCACATTGTCTATTAGGCACTTAATTGTAAAAATAGAAAATTAATATTTTTTAAAAAAACAACCAATTACTCTTTAAAAGATCAAAATACTGTTCAAATAAATACCTTTCATATATCTGAGCCCAATCCCACAACAGCAACATTTCTAATTTTATTTGTGTTGTAGGTATTCAGTAACAAAATACATACAAAATCAAATGTTTTCTTTACTTTCTTATTGATCATAAGTAAAATACTGCAGAAATGTTGAAAGTGCATCTAAAAGGTAATAAAATCCTCAGAGGGAAAAATATCAGAAGACAAAGAGCAAATGTGAGAGTGGAAATCCACTGTGGGAAGTCAGCCCCCCCAGAGAAGGAAATATTAAAAGGGCAGAAAAATATATTTCCTCAAAGGATCTTAAAGAGGCAGAAAAGCATGCCCAATTTTTCTTAATAGCCACAAGTCTCCCTCCCCAAGCAGAAACCAGCTCTGTAAAAATGCAGAAGTAAACCATTCAGGAAGGTTGAAGCTAGAAGATTAAGAAGACAAAGACACCTAAAATCTACATACCCCACCCAAACTCTAAGACAAGACATAATAGGATTAACACATAGATACCACAGGGGCACACTCAGACTCAGGTCGAAATACATGTCACAGGAAATACAAAGCCTCAAACAGGAACAGGAAACAACCTCAAGAGCCCCAGATGGTATAAAAATCCACTCCCTACACGTGCTCCCTCTCTTTTCTTCCAGAGCCATCTTCCTGTCTGGCTCTCCTCTTCAATAAACTGCAACCTTCTTTCTAAAGCAGTTGCCATGTTGTTTATTCCTGGCTTGGACTGAACCATGATGAAGACTTTTCCTTCAATACCACTTACCAGGCATTTTTTTCAATGTTCAAGTTTATGGGCATTCCTTAATGCCACAACTGCTTCCTTATTTTCAGCAGGTCCTCCTTGGACCAAAAATGCCAGTTGGGATTAGCTTTTTTATTTCCTGTTGAAGACAAGTGAATTAACATTTATATAGTCTGCAGAAAAGGACTTTAACTACATAAACTTCCCCTAAAATTTTGGGGACAGAAGAAGAAAGTATTTTTTTTTCTTTTCAAATTACCCTGCGCTTTAAGTTTAAATCTATCCTCACACACACACACTTTCTTTGAGAGAAAAAAGAGAAATCCTCAGAGATTCAACACAAAACAAAGCTTATGACCCACTCTAATGCATACATATGCTTCCATTTCTTTTTGCTAGCAAAAGGAGAGTCTAACACAGTGGTTCTCAACGTTTGTGTGACGGCGACCCCCTGAGGGGGAAAAATGGCGGATCGCCTTGTTTGGTGACCCCCGAGAAATGGTCGATCGACCCCAAATGGGGTCGCGACCCATAGGTTGAGAACCGCTGGTCTAACAAGTAGTTTCATGTTCTATTTTTTAAATTCCCTTGCAAAATATTAACTATTTAATAGCCATCAGCATTCACTATTTATTTACACTACTAGGTGGGAGGTACTCAATAAAAAGCAAAGGACAATATTAATAAAGTTAAAGTACTCATAGAATAGCAGGACAAGAGATTTATTTGGACATCTGTTGAAACAGGCATTAGTTCTTCAAAGATGATGCCATAATAAAAGTATAAATCTAAACATACTGCATTTCAGCTACTGTATAAGGCATAGGGTACATAGAATTGTAAGACATAGAACTCAATGGACTTATTTCTTAATAAACATAGCCAGGAAAGAAATATTCAGATTGAGGGATAAATTTGCTTAATTGCATAAAGAGAATCTAGTTTTGGGGAGAGCATATTTAGTCCTTTTGAAAGATTAACTTCTTACTTGGATAGTGGCTCCAAATACACTTTTTCCCAGTGGTATAATAGATAATAAGTGTGATTTAGTAACTGCTATGACCCATTCTTTGAAAGGTAGACTTAATCTTAGTTCTGCATACATTAATCACTTTTAGACTAAACTACTGTACTGGGCCCAATTTCCCTGGGCTTGCCTTAAAAGATAATCAGGAAACTTCAGCTCAAGATCTTGTTGGGATTGTCCAGATTAAAATCATTCTACATATAGACATAACCAGAATCTTAAGAAGATTTTGGACCAGGTTATCTCAAAGAGAGCCACAATTTTTACAAAGTTTGTGGTCTGCAAAGATAAGAAGTTGAAGGAAATAAAAATTATTCTTTTATAAAATATAACAATAAAGTTATAATGTAACAATATATGAGACTGTCTAACACAAATGTAACACTGTAACACAAATGTAACTATGCAATGCCAATGTATGAGAAGGAATGTTTACTGCTTCCTGCCTATGTAGAGTGATCACAAATGGTAATCAGCAAAGATAATGAATTATGACCCAGATGGACGGAAATTGGAAGGAAATTGTCAGGATGAACTATTAAGTGTAAAAACAACTTCAAAAAATTGCTATGGAGTTGAAAGAGCTTCTTAGGTGTGATGTGCATTGTAAAAAGTATAAAATGCAAAGCTTGGAAACTGTTTGTTGCGCTCCTGGAACCCAATCCATAGGGAAGGATCCAGGAGATGCGTTTGCAAACGCCTCTCTTCTCTTCTCTTCTCTTCTCTTCTCTTCTCTTCTCTTCTCTTCTTATTCTTTTTATGTTATTCTCCAATAAAACTTTGTTCTGTTAACCAGACTTGTCTTTGTATTGTGAATATCAAAATTTGGGGTTTTTACATCTCACAATCTTGGTGGAGAATGCGGGCAATTAAGAATCTCTAGGGGACACTGTTTCTCAGTAAAATGCAGGAGCGCGCCTGTTGATTTCAACTGCCTGGAGTTATCTGAGATCTAGTTTCCCCTTGCAGGCTCCAAGCCAAACTAAATTGACAACTCTGGTTTACAAAAATCAAAGAACAGGAAAAGGAAGAAAGTCAACAACTGAAGCCCAGACCAGGTAACCAGGTGCACTGGCCCATGTAAGACACTTTTGTCCCGAAGAAGGGAACCATGCAATTGTACCTGGATGGTCAGGAGAGCGATTATGGGAGGTTTTCTGCAATAACATCTATGTGAGTGTGATGGACAGTGTTCTGGAAACACTAGTAAGTCCAGAGGAGTGTGATGTAAATATGACTGTTACTAACTTCAAGAGAAAAGAAGATATCAAAGGAAACATCCTCACTTTGTTTGTCTGGCTCTCTCTCTCTCTCTCTCTCTCTCTCTCTCTCTTTCTTCTTCTTCTTCTTCTTCTTCTTCTTCTTCTTCTTCTTCTTCTTCTTCTTCTTCTTCTTCTTCTTCTTCTTCTTCTTCTTCTTCTTCTTCTTCTTCTTCTTCTTCTTCTTCAGAACAGCCCAAAGTTACCTGCTCAGGCAGGAAATCCTATACCATTTTCTTGTCCATTAGTTCTGCTCTCTCCCTTTTGCAACTGTCTGCAGGCACAAACCCCCTCCCACTGCTTTTTCTGGCTGTGTTGCTTTGAAAGCAAGAGAGAAAGAAAGGAGAAAGGGGGGTGTTGATCTTTTTAACTTTTTCTCTGCTTAGAATTTCGGTTTGAGAAAGATGGGGTGACTGTGAAATTAAATGCCCACTTTTGCAGTTTCAGCTTGCAATTTTTTTTTTTACTCAAAAGAGGAGCCAGTAATTGTTGGACAATTTTTTGGGGGGGGGGGAATTTTTGAGTTTAAATTGTTTAGTTAGAGTTAAACCTATCAACCAAAAGAAATGACTCTGAATTGTTTTGCTTAGATTTATAAATGTTTTCCCTATTTAATGGAAATTTGTTTCCATCTGAATGGAATTTGATTAAATTGGAATTTGACTAACTTTATATTAAAAGCAATACTAGAGTTTGATAAGAAAACTATTTCAGTAACTCAGAATATCTTATTAAGCTTGTTTATTTTTTGTGAAATTAAAACAAAGAAGTTGAGAAAAATTTTGGGATTATAAATAGCTATGCTGTTTTGATTAAAGATTTGTATGCAAAACTGTTAGAAAAAGAGCTTGTGTTAACAAACACAAACAGAGTTTGGTGAGCTCTCCTTTGTTGGCTCTTCACTAGGTAATTTGTTTGTAAATAAGGACAAAGTAATGGCTTGGAGGAGGTTTTGACCCAGAAGTGGGGGGAAAGAGGCAGCCAGTGGCATTTTTGTCTAAAATTGACATTTGGGGATGTCTTGGTGGTTAGCATTTGTTATCAAGTGTGGGCAATTTTAATCATGAAGCCTAAAGGAGGTAACACTTGTTCATACAAAGTAGTTGGGAAAAAGAAAAGAACAAGAAAAAGAGAGACATAATGAAGATGCAATAGTAAATGGGGAGGAGAAAATGAGTGGAGGCTGAATGAATTTCCCTCCCTTAGTCAGCATAAACCTGTGGGTTTTACAGCAGGCTCTGAGATTATTAATAAGGGAGAAGGAGAAAATATACACTGACTCCAAGTATGTTTATGGAGTCTTGAATACTTTTGGAGAAGAGAAATGAAGAGGATTGATTAATAGTAAAGGGAAAGAGTTGGTTCATGTAAAGTTGATAGAAGATGAACTGGTGGAAGAAGAAAAGAAAGAAGTTATGCTAGAGTGGCACAAGGGAAGGAAGGAATGGATAATAGAAGAAAGAAACAGGAAAGTTGTTTTAAGTTGGTTTGCACAGACTTGTGAATGGCATGCATTAAGCAGGGAGACTGCCCAAACGTGTGAATTGTGTGCCTTAACACAAGCCTTAGCATGTTGAAGGAACAAGAATGTACTAAAGTGGGAGGTGGATGTTGCAAGATGGGAAACGGATGTTGAAAAGAAGGAAGAAACAAATTTACCCTGGAATAAATGCCTCCCCTTGGCCTTATTAAGGATATGAACACAACCATGTAAAGATATTGGATTGTCATCATTTGAACTCATGTTTGGAATACCTTATATGGGGAAGGAGGGATTACCAAGAATTGAATTAAAAGATAAAATAATTAGAAAATATGTACTCGAACTGTCCAGATAATAATAATAATAATAATAATAATAATAATAATAATAATAATAATAATAATAATGGCACTACCTTGACGTGGTTGTGGGGCTTGTGTACTCTGAGGAAGATGAGAGCTATGCCAGAGTTTCAACCATACTGGACAGGTCTCATCAGAGGAGTCAGACAAAGAGTGTCTCTCCCATAAAAAATATGGTGAGACGTAAATTGCAGAATGCCATACCGGCTCGGACGTCCGCCCGAGCCGGTGTTTTTTTGTATTCTTTTTTTTTTTTTTTTCTTTTTTTTTGTTTTTTTTTAATTGTTTTTTTAACTTTTATTTGGGTTGCTGGTGCTTTTTTTAACAAGGTCCCACTAGATATTGGGAGTCCTGGATATCTGGGAAAAATGGGTTCAGGACTCAGGACGTTGGCTGAAGCAACCAGGGCCAGAGCTGCAGAAACTACTGAAGAAAAGGGGTTACCCGTCGCAGATACACAGTGATGGAAAAAAAAGAAATAATGATCTGTTACCACAGATCAAGTCCAACAAGAAGAGGATATCTAAAACGAATGCACCAGTTCTGGAAAGAACAACATCCAGAATCAGAAATAACAGAACAGAGACTAGCAGATCAACGCCGATTTATAACACGAAATAAAGTATTCACAGAAACAGAATTGGACGAACTGCAAAGGTTTACCAGGGCAAAGAAATCAAAGCCTTACCAGAAGTAATTCAGAATGTAGAGGCAAACCAGGGGGAGTTGGCAGTGAAGGAATCTAGCAGAGATATACAACTGTTCTCATTTGGAAACCAGGCACCTCTACATCAGGAAGAACAAAACCCTCTAACTAAAGAAATAAAAGAATTGAAACAAAGAATAACTGAGCATCTAGAACAGCACAAAAACAACAGAATAAGGCTACCTGCATTGAAGCTTGTTCCAAAGAAACAGCTAGCACAAGCATTAAAAGATGCAAATACTGCAATATCAAGTATAAGCACCAATTCATTGCAAGAAACAAACCAACTAATGTACAGCACAGCTGCAGTTATAACAGAATACATGGGATGCAAAATCAACAAAGAAGAAAAACAAACAAACAGTGCACCAGAAAAATGGAAGGTTAGACTAGAAAATAAGATCAGCAAGTTAAGATCACATGCAAGCAAGCTAGAACAGATGAAAGAAAAGAAGCTGAAGAACAAGAAGAACAAAGAATACCTAATCAAGAAATACCACTTAGAAACAAGGAAAATCAAGAAAGCACTGGAAATAATAAAGCAACAAATAACAGCTATAGCCAGGAAAATCAGTAGATATGAAGCTCGAATTGCAAAATATAGGCAGAACCTCCAATTTCAATCCAATCAGAAATGTTTCTACCAATCCATCAATGGAGAAACTGCAAGGAATCAGTCAGTACCTGACAAGGAAGAAACAGTGCAGTTCTGAAGCAGATATGGGATAACCCAAAGAAATACAACAAGGATGCGGCTTGGTTAAAAGAGGTGGATGCAAATAAAACAGAAGTTGAAATGAAAGAACTAGTAATAACAACAAAAATGGTAGAAAAAAGAGCAAAGAAAATCAAAAATTGGTCAGCACCAGGTGAAGATGAACTGCATGGGTTTTGTTGAAACATCTAACTGTTATACACCCACTCATTGCCAAACAGTTCAACAATATACTACAAGGAGGAGAAATTGAAAAGTGGCTAACAACTGGGAAAACCTACCTAATAATGAAAAATCCAGCAAAGGGGCAACACCAGGTAACTACAGGCCAATTACCTGCTTACCAACAACTTTCAAATTACTAACTGGTGTAGTAGCTGATGCAGTGCAACAGCATTTAGTTGAAAACAACCTCTTTCCACCTGAGCAGAAAGGAAACCGCCCCAACAGCAAAGGAACAAAAGATCAACTCCTAATAGACAACATGATCTTGGAAAACTGCAAGAGAAGGAAGATCAACCTGAATGTGGCATGGATTGACTACAACATCAAGGAACTGAAGTCCAAGAAAAAGATTATTAGAGGGAATACATCAAGAGAGTGAAGAAGATCTTAAAATCCAAATCAATGGAGAAATACCATAAAGGCAATCAACACTATGGGCAAATCCCAGTCCTTAGGTACAACAGCTGGAATAGTGGACTGGACGCAAGCAGAACTAAAAGCAATGGATAGGCAGACCAGAAAAATAATGACAATGGAATCATGCCCTCATCCCCTGGCCCCCCAGTGACATTGATAGACTTATCTACCAAGGGCAAATCGTCGTGGGCGTGGAATGCTACAAGTACATCAGATGGTTGAAGAAGAAAAATGACTTTGGAAGAATATCTGAAGAACAATGATGAAGATGCACTGAAATTAGTATATCAGGAAGGCTTACTAACTACGGGAGAGACCAAACTGTCCTACAAGAAAGACCAAATGAAGAACAGAATAGAGGCATGGGAAGACAAAGCACTACATGGCCAATACATGAAAAAAATAGCTGGGAAAGCAGATAATAATAAAACCTGGCAATGGCAAAGAGCAGGAAAATTGAAGAAAGAGACCGAGGGACTAATTCTGGCTGCACAAGACCAAGCCTTAAGGACAAATGCATACAAAGTCAAAATTGAGAAGACAGCAACAGACAGTAAGTGCCGCCTATGCAAAGAAGCTGAAGAAACAGTGGACCACTTGGTAAGCTGTTGCAAGAAGATGCACAAACTGATTACAAGCAGCAGCATGACAAAGTAGCAAACAATGGTGCATGGAAGATGTGCAAAAATATCATTTGCCTGTAAGCAAAAAAAATGGTGGGATCATAAAATAGAGAAAGGTCATAGAAAATGATAAAATTAAACTGCTCTCGGGACTTCAGAAATTCAAACAGACAAGCACCTGCAAAATAAACACCCCAGACTTAAACAATTGTCGTAAGAAGACAAAAAAGTCTGGATAGTGGACGTGGCAGTGCCTGGAGATAGCAGAATAGAAGAGAAAGAAATGGAGAAGATAACAAATACAAAGACCTACAAATAGAAATAGAAAGACTGTGGCAAAAGCAAGCAAGGGTATTACCAATAGTCATAGGCTCCTTGGGCGCAATCCCAAAACAACTGGAGCACCACTTGAACACCATTGGCAGTGACAAATTCGCTATTAGTCAATTGCAAAAGGCAGCCTTATTAGGAACTGCTTCCATCCTGCGACGATATCTATAATACCATCAAACATCTGCCTATCCCAGGTCCTGGGTAAGGACTCGATAGGTAGACAAAATGCCAAATCCAGTCTGAACATCTGGCTGACTGTGCGATGATCGATAATAATCATAATAATAGTTAGTAGTAGTAGTAGGGTAGTAGTAGTAGTAGTAGTAGTAGTAGTAGTAATAGTAAAGTTGGAAGGGACCTTGGAGGTCATCTAGTCCAACCCCCTGCTCGGGCAGGAAACCCTACACCATTTTGGACAAGTGGCTGTCCAGTCTCTTCTTAAAAACTTCCAGTGTTGGATCATTTACTGCTTCTGGAGGCAGGCTGTTCCACAGATTAATTGTTCTCACTGTCAGGAAGTTTCTCCTTAGTTCTAGGTTGCTTCTCTCCTTGATTAGTTTCCACCCGTTGCTTCTTGTCCTGCCTTCAGGTGCTTTGAAAATAGCTTAATTCCCTCTTCTTTGTGGCAGCCCCTGAGATATTGGAATACTGCTATCATGTCCCCCCTTGTCCTTCTCTTCATTAAACTAGACATACCCAATTCTAGCAACCGTTCCTTATATGTTTTAGCCTCCAGTCCCCTAATCATCTTTGTTGCTCTTCTCTGTACTCTTTCTAGAGTCTCAACATCTTTTTTACATCGTGGTGACCAAAACTGGATGCAGTATTCCAAGTGTGGCCTTACCAAGGCATTGAAGAGTGGTATTAATACTTCACGTGATCTTGATTCTATCCCTCTGTTAATGCAGCCTAGCACTGTGTTGGCCTTTTTGGCAGCTGCAGCACACTGCTGGCTCATATTGGTGATTGTCTACTAGGACTCCGAGGTCCCTCTCACAGTTACTACTATTGAGCATGGTGCCACCTATGCTGTACTTGTGCATTTGGTTTTTCTTGCCTAAATGTAGAACCTTGCTTTTTTCACCATTGAATTTCATTTTGTTAGTTAGTGCCCAGTGTTCAAGTCTGTCCAGATCCTTCTGTATCTTAAGCCTGTCTTCTGGAGTGTTGGCTATTCCTGCCAGCTTGGTGTTTTTCTCTTCTGCGACAGAAAGGCATTTTTGCCCAAACTCCACCCTTGGACTTTGCAGTACACCAATACAAAGCAGGACAGTGGGTGTTGATAAAAGCCTGGAGAGACAAAAACTAACTCCAACCTGGGAAGGACCTTACATCGTCTTATTAATCACTGAGACAGCAATCTGGACAGCTGAAAAAGGTTGGACACATTACTCCCAAGTAAAAGGGCCTGTGCCAGCCCCAGAAGAGTGGAAAGTGGAATCTCACCAAGGAGATCCACTGAAGCTAAAGTTCCAAAGGACTTAATGGACTAATAGTCAATCTTCCTGACAGAAGGAGTGGTAATAGAGGAAAAAGGACTAAACTTTGTATTTCTTTTTCTATCTAGAACCAAATAAAAACCAAGACCTCCCACATGTGCTGATTTTGTGGGTATATTTGTGGGTGTTGTTGCTGCTCTCACTGTATTGATTGTGTTCAGTGCACAGGGTGTCAGATAGAGTGTGATATTAAGTCTTAGAAGATGTATTGGAATGTTACGAAGTGGTATGTCTGGGGGAGGGAGTTTCTTATTATACTTTTAAAACCTGTCCAACCATTAGAGTCATGTACACAATGTGTAAAAATGACAAAGAGAGAGAGGAAAAAATGAAAACACAATGATATACCACACTATGATCCCCGAATGTTTACAGACTGACTTGATAGACTGTATTCAGAATGAAACAGTACAAACACTGCAACACTAGCACAGTGATAGAATGTTATGACCCAAAAGCAATAGGACCAGTAACTGCAAAAATGTGGGTATATGCTTATAAAGGAGGAGAAAATGCATTTCAAATGTTCTCATTAAGCCAAATCAGACAAGGTTATTAGCTCACAATGAAACTAGGGGTGAAACTAGTGTGTGTGTTTTGATGCCTGCCAATCTATTAATAACGGGCAAGGATCCAACAACTCATTTGGGGTAAAATGTGAAAACTTAGAGTGGGAAAGAAGTTATATGAAGGAAAGGAAATACTTATTTCAGAAAGCATCTACATTAAGTATGGGACATGTTGCTTTTGCTCCAAGCTATGATTACTGGTATACTGCTATTAACTCAAATGAAAGTAATAGAGGACCAAAGGAAATGAATATCAGTATGGGAAATACCAGGACTGATTGCATTCAAGGAAAATGTAACCCCATTTGTATATACACAAATCAGTCACTGGAAAAAGGAATCCAATATAGAGAATTTGGAATAGGAATAGACGGAATTGGAAAGGACCCATGGGGATGGCTAGTATTAAAAATAGAAACAACTAAGGTAAAATCAATACACAAAAGTATATTTTGGTCTTATTACCAGGAATTTGAAAAATTAGAATTACCTGAATTTCCTTAGAAAATAGTAAATATGTTTGTGCAGATGGCTGAAGAAATTGCTAAGACTCTAATGGTGAGCAATTGTTTCATGTGTGGAGGAACAAATATGGGAGAACAGTGGCCATGGGAAGCTCAAGAATTAAAACATGAGATTGTGATAGCAATGTGGAAAAATAAAACTCTCAAATTCACAAAAGAGGGAACTTGGGCATTAACCACAAATTTAGTGGGAAAAATATGTTATGAAAGGAAAAAGAAGAATAGGAAAATTGCAGGAGGAGACATGATTTGTTTGACTATATGGAATAATGGCAGTTGGTGGGGAGGAAGTGGAATATTAAAAAAGGAGACATTAAGTGAAATAACTGAGATGGCTTATTTAAAAGATCCTGAAAATGACACCCTGGACTGGGTAACCCCGGAAGGTATGTATTGGATATATGGAAAATATGCCTATGGGTACCTACCCAAGGGGTGGTATGGATATTGCATCTTAGGAATAATAAAGCCAAGTTTTTTCCTTCTCCACATTGAACAGAAACAATTGCTGGGACTAACTGTATATGATGATTTATCAGTTAAAGTCTGAGCAAAAAGAGCTATACAGCCAAGCGATATAAAAATTGGAAGTTGGAAGGATGATAAGTGGACTCCAGAGGATATCATCAAATATTATGGACCTGCTACTTGGGCGGAAGATGATACTTTAGGTGCCAGAGAGCCCATCTATATCTTAAACAGGGTGATACAGCTGCAAGCAGTGCTTGAAATAATTACTAATGACACTTTAAATACTCTGACACATTTAGCTAAGGAAAGTGTAAAATCTTGAACTTACAGCATGCAAAATCAGTTAGCCTTAGACTACTTATTAGCCCAAGAAGGAGGTATGTGTGGAAAATTTAATTTGAGTAACTGCTGCATTGAAGTAGATGAGAGTGGAAAAATAGTAAAAGAAATTACCGACAAAATGATAAAATTAGCTCATGTCCCAGTCCAAACTTGGAAGGGATTGACTTTGGATGGAGTAAATAATTGGTTTGGGGATGGTTTGCAGACTTGAGGGAACTAGCAAAGTTTGCAATATTAGGCTTCTTGGCTATTATGTTTTTACCGTGTTTGATTCCTCTCATACAAACGTTAATAAAACGAACAATGAAAAGCATGACTTTAATAACAACTTCAATAGAGAGTGGGAGAAAGAAACAATGTTGGTAATGAAAATAGGAAAACGGGGGTTGGAAGAAGTAGATTCAGAATGTAAAAACTTGCTTCCACGGGAATCTAAAGAAAATATAGGGAATTATGAACTATTAAAAGTATAAAAGAATAAATTCAGATGGAAGAGAAAAAGGGGGGATTGAAGGAAATAAAAGTTATTCTTTTATAAAATATAACAATAAAGTTCTAATGTAACAAAATATGAGACTGTCTATTTAACACAAATGTAACACTGTAACGCAAATGTAACAATGCAATGCCAATGTATGAGAAGGAATGTTTACTGCTTCCTGCCTATGTAGAGTGATCACAAATGGTAATCAGCAAAGATAATAAATTATGACCCGGATGGACAGAAATTGGAAGGAAATTGTCAGGATGAACTATTAAGTGTAAAAACAACTTCAAAGAATTGCTATGGAGTTGAAAGAGCTTCTTAGATGTGACATGCATTGTAAAAAGTATAAAATGCAAAGCTTGGAAACTGTTTGTTGCGTTCCTGGAATCCAATCCATAGGGAAGGATCCAGGAGGCCAAGCTTGCAAACGCCTCTCTTTTCTTCTCTTCTCTTTTCATTCTTTTTATGTTATTCTCCAATAAAACTTTGTTTTGTTAACCAGACTTGTCTTTGTATTGTGAGTATCAAAATTTGGGGATTTTACATCTCACAAAGTGAAGCTCCTACTCAGTGGCCTTAAAATTAGCAAAATTTTGGTAGGCACTATTGTCGAGATTGGTGGGCACTACTGTAGAGACATCTTTCTCAGCACTGGTTTTTGCTCCAAATTTTTTCTCCCAAGAGTTAGAGAGTTGACTTCATCTTTTAAGAGGATATATGCTTTAGCTTAATGGTTCATAATTGTATATTTCCTCTCTCAGGAATCATGTAACCTGCTTTCGTTTAAAATTTGGGATTGGCAGATTTTCCCGCTTCACTTTACCATTGTTTAAAACAGAAACATTTTTGTATAGAATTTTCAAACTGAATATTTTTAGAAAGCTTTAGAACGGAGCCTTAGAGATGCCCAAAATTGTCTGCCATCTTTAGTTTGCCATTAAACATATTTTTAAAAAGGTTTTCTGCAACAGATAGACACAAGTAGCTCTCCCTCTAGAATTATTAGCAGAAGTTAACTTGGAAGTTGGCAAAAAAAGAGAAGGGCAGAGGAAAAATGTCATTACCAAAGCATGGCTCTCTCTTAGGAGTCCGATGCGTTTTCTTCCTTGCAGAGAGAGCCTCTCCTGCTAATCTGAGACAAGCTTTTCTCCTTCTCCCCCCTTGTCCTGCCGCAGCACAATTCCTCCTTCCGCCCCTCGTCCAGGAACAAGCTAGAGTTTAAACTTTTTCCCTCTCCCTCTCAATTCCAGTCAAGATGCAACACCAACCGCGCACACATTTTATGAGGGAAGCCGAGCTTTGAAGGCGACGGCGGACTCCTGCTCTCCCTTCAAATCCTCCAGGCACCCTTGGGACTTCATACTCAGCTCAGGCAATGAGCTCAATTGCAATTTGTTCACCAGTGCTGCCAGCCAGCCAAAGGGCGAGCGGCAACTTTTCCTGTGCCAGTCCGGGAGTGAGTGAGGCTGCCCCCTCATTGGCCTGGTCGGCGCTCCTCCAACTGCACGGCACCAATTCCCTCCTTTGTCAATCAAAGAAAAGAATTCACGCGTCGCGCCAGAATCTTGCAGTAAGGCAGAGCGGCTTCTCTTGGTAGAAGTAGAAAGCAACTGGAATTTCAAAAGTGTTTTTTTTAAAGGTAACTAGATTGTTTTATTCTTGAGGAAGAACAAAAGCATAGAATATGAGGGCAAGGAATAAATGGCCTCTTTTACATCTCTTTCAAATCAATTATCTATCCAAAATGTGGACTTTGCTATCTTAAAAAGAGTGACCTTTTTCTTTCAAATGCAGATGGACAGCTCAATCTTGTCCTGATGGATTTGATCTCCTATATATATATATATATATATATATATATATATATATATATATATATATATATATATATATATATAGGTATTTGGTTGTTCGGGTTTTCTCCCGCGTAAAATTGGAAGTGTCTTGGCAACGTTTCGACGAAGTCACATTCGTCATCTTCAGGCTGGTGTTTTTAGCTTCTTGCTTTGAGCAGCAAATATATATATATATGATGTATATTTCAGAATCAGAATAACACAGTTGGAAGGGACCTTATTGATTGCGGGAGGGCAGCAGCCCTTCCATTTGACCAGCAGGGGAAAGACTGGCTACATTCATGTGGTCAGTCAAAAGCTGCTGACAACTGAAGAAAATAAGCACTAACGAGCAACTTTTGAGGAACATGGATGGAATTGGATGAGACCTTATCCTCGCTTTATGACTTTAAAATTTTTTCCTGGAAAAAAATGGCCCAAAGCAAAGAATCCTCCCTGAGGAGATAGGGAAGGGGAATTTCCGCCCCATTCCCTCAAGAAAAGAAAAGCAGCAAATTAATTGCTTGGGGAAAATAGAAAAAATTACATGATTAATTTGGAATCAATACATACATACATACATACATACATATATATGTTTAAAATAAAATGAGCACCAAGGTAGTAAAAACTATAAAAGTTTAATTTAAAAACGCCAAGCTTTCGCCATCACCTGCCGGCATCATCAGGGCTTAAAACGCCAGAGAGTGAGAGAGTCTCTTATAAGCAAGCCAAAGTCTGCGCCCGGCTCCTTGATCTCATTACCGGACCTAATTGGATAGATTGTACTCCGGTGATCCGTTTCTTCCTGCACCCCTTATTTACGTGTGTATCCTCATTTGCCTTCTTTTCCTTGGATTCTAAGACGGGTGGGGCAAACTTCCTGGTTGTCCCCATCCTTTGATCCATTCTCTCCCTCAGGTTTATGTAGTGGTTTGCATTTCCCCTTCTTCTTTTTTCTCCAATCCACATCCATGCAACTATTCTCTCTATGAGTGCTTTCACTTTCCTCCCTAATGCCTCCCCCTGGTGCCCAGTTGCTACTGGGATGGTCGTGTGTAACATTCTGGGCTGGCTGGGTTACAGTAGTAAACTGGGGTGGTTCGATGAACCAAAATTTTGGCCCGCTATGTGGATGACACGTTCGTAGTCATCAAGAAGCAGCACAAGACTGACTTTATGGGCATTTTGAATTCGGTATACCCAGACATCCAGTTTGAGGTGGAGTGTGAGGAGATCTTTGTTAATTCGGTCTAGGAGGAATCTTTTTGTGTGAAGTTCATTTCTGATTAGGGCCAATTCTGTTCTTTTCAGGATCCGTTTGGTGGCTGCAGAGTTGGAGTGGTATTTCAGTTGGAAACATGTGGGGATTAGATTTTGATCTTGGCAGTTGCGTAGGAATGCGAGGTCGCATAAAATGGAAGCTCTTTGGACTTCAAGTTTTTCATAGGTCCTGGTCAAATGGTGGATTTCCTCCCCGTAGAGGTTTGATATTTGTTTTCTGAGGTTTTCGCGGGTATTTGTATGTAGGTCTTTGTATGAATATTCCCAAGGTTCATATTTTTAATATTATCACTCATATATAAATATATGTTTTCTGAGGTTTTCGCAGGTATTTGTATGTAGGTCTTTGGTTGTTCGGGTTTTCTCCCGCGTAAAATTGGAAGTGTCTTGGCGACGTTTCGACGAAGTCCCATTTGTCATCTTCAGGCTGGTGTTTTCAGCTTCGTGCTTTGAGCAGCAATGTGTGGTCTTAGCTGTTTCTTCCTTTTAACTGCCAGTGGGGGTATGAACTGATTGGGTGGGAGCTTGGCTGTGTTCTGATTGGGTGGAGGTGTGTTCTGAATGGTTAGGGGCTTGGCTGTGCTCTGATTGGCTGGGGGAGTGTTCTGTTTGGTTGTGCTCAGGTTAGTCTGAGTTGCAGAGGGTTTAAGATTTTGGGCTGCCTTGCTATTTTCTGGCTTCACGTTCGTGGTCATGCCTCCTCTTCATGGAGGGTGTCAGTTTGCTTCATGTATGGATTGGAGGGGTTTAAAGTGGCTAATGATGCAGCTGTGGTCTGGCTTCTGGTTTGTGGTCGTGCCTCATCATCGGTGTGGCTTTGGGTTTGCTTTTTGCGTGGATGTGTGGTGGTGACATCCTGTGTGGTTTTTGTGAGTGTGGGTCTGGTATCATTTTTTGTGTTAGGGAGTCGTTTGTCAATAAGGGCGGGTTTCCAAATGGCTGGTAGGCGGGAGGTATCATCTCGCTTGTTCATGCTGTGTGGGCGTTTTTCTATCTCGATGGCTTCTCTGATTATTCTGTTATTAAAATGTTCACTTTTGGCAATGGTTCTGGTATTTTTAAAGTCAATTTCATGTCCTGTGGCTTTAAGGTGTTGGACCAGGGAAGATGTTGGTTCCTCTTTTTTGACTGAGTTCTTATGTTCTTCAATGCGTGCACTTATTCTTCTGTTGGTTTGTCCGATGTATGTGGTGGGACAAGTGGTGCATGGGATTTCGTATACTCCTTGATTTTCTAATTCAATTTTATCTTTGGGGTTTCTAAGGATGGTGGATATTTTTCTGTTTGTGCAGAATGCTGTTTTGATGTTGTGTTTATGGAGGATCTTACTGATTCTGTCTGTGGTGCCTTTTATGTATGGGAGGAGGGCTTTGCCGTTTTCTTGTTCTTGTCTTGGATTTTAGTGGGGGTTTCTTTTTGGATTAGTTTGTAATCTTATTTCTATGGAATCCATTGGATGTTAGTACATTGGTGAGAGTGTGTAGTTCGGGTTTTAGGTGTTGTTCGTCAGCTAAGCGTTTTGTTCTGGAGATGAGTGTCTTGGCTACAGAGTTGATCTGTGCTGGGTGGTGGTGTGAGAGAGCGTGCAGATAGCGGTTTGTGTGTGTTTTCTTCTGGTAGATGGTGTGTCCTAGGGAGCCATTGGATTTCTTGTAGACTAAGACATCCAGGAAGGGAAGTTGGTTGTTAGCTTCTGTTTCCATGGTGAACTGTATTTTGGGGTGTAGGCTGTTGAGGTGTGTGAGGAAGTTGTCCAGTTTTTCTTTCCCATGTGGCCAGATTATGAAGGTGTCGTCTACGTATCTGAGCCAGAGTTTGGGTTTGTGATCCGATTTTTCTAGAGCTTGGGTTTCAAAGTGTTCCATGTAGAGGTTGGCAATGACAGGTGAGAGGGGTGATCCCATGGGTGCTCCTTCTGTTTGTTTGTATTTTTGTCCATTATAGATGAAGTATGTGTTGGATAGGCAGTGGTTGGTCAGATCTAAGATGTGTTTGGGGGGGTTATATTTGTTTTGAATAGCTGTCAAGGCTTCTTTGATAGGCACTTGGGTGAAGAGGGATATGACATCGAAGCTCACTAGTAGGTCGCTGGGCTGTAAGTTTTGTTTCTTTATGATCTCTATAAACTGGAATGAGTTTTTTACGTGTGAGGTGATGGATTCTGCATAGGGCTGTAATTGTTTGGCGAGAAATTTGGCTAGGTTTTGTAGAGGTGAGCCTACGGAGCTGACTATAGGTCTGAGTGGGGTTCCTTCTTTGTGTATCTTGGGGAGACCATAGAGTTTGGGGCATCTGGATGATTTCTCTCTGGGAATGATTCTTTGCTGGATCTCTTCGCTAATGGGGGAGGCTTTTATTTTGGATCTGGTGGTTTTTTCCAGGTAGGTGGTGGGATCTGTATTTAGGGGTTTGTATGTGGAGTCTTGGAGTAGGTTGGTTAATTTGGTTTGGTAGTCAGATGTGTTCATAACCACCGTGGCGTTGCCCTTGTCTGCTGGTAGGATTATTATGCTGGTGTCTTCTTTCAGGTTACGTAGTGCTGTCTGTTCCTCTTTGGGTAAGTTGTTTTTGGGTGGCTTGCTGGTGCAGAGGATGTTGGTGATTTCGAGTCTGATTCTGTTAGCGTCGTCGGGGTTGATTTTGGTCAGGCTGGTTTCAACTCCACATATAATGGTTTCAGTGGGGATGTGTTTGGGAGCGACTGCAAAGTTGAATCCTTTGGAAAGGACATTGGTTTCGGCTTTGGTGAGGATCCTATCTGAGATGTTATGCACTGTTTGTTTCATGTGTGGCTGTGAGGGAGGAGGGGTGTGTTTCTGGCATTCTTGTAGTCTTCGGAGTTTGTTGGTGTATCTGTCTTGAGGGTGGTCTGTGTTTCGGCTCTCCAGACAGTGAGTTGTTTGGATTTGTCCCAAAGTGTGGGGTGGATCTTGTTGCTGAGTTTGAGGTGGAGTGTGAGGAGATCTTTGTTAATTCGGTCTAGAAGGAATCTTTTTGTGTGAAGTTCATTTCTGATTAGGGCCAATTCTGTTCTTTTCAGGATCCGTTTGGTGGCTGCAGAGTTGGAGTGGAATTTCAGTTGGAAACAGGTGGGGATTAGATTTTGATCTCGGCAGTTGCGTAGGAATGTGAGGTCGCATAAAATGGAAGCTCTTTGGACTTCAAGTTTTTCATAGGTCCTGGTCAGATGGTGGATTTCCTCCCCGTAGAGGTTCAATATTTGTTTTCTGAGGTTTTCTCGGGTGTTTGTATGTAGGTCTTTGGTTGTTCGGGTTTTCTCCCGCGTAAAATTGGAAGTGTCTTGGCGACGTTTCGACAAAGTCCCATTTGTCATCTTCAGGCTGGTGTTTTCAGCTTCGTGCTTCGAGCAGCAATGTGTGGTCTTAGCTGTTTCTTCCTTTTAACTGCCAGTGGGGTATGAACTGATTGGGTGGGAGCTTGGCTGTGTTCTGATTGGGTGGAGGTGTGTTCTGAATGGTTAGGGGCTTGGCTGTGCTCTGATTGGCTGGGGGAGTGTTCTGTTTGGTTGTGCTCAGGTTAGTCTGAGTTGCAGAGGGGTTTAAGATTGTGGGCTGCCTTGCTATTTTTTGGCTTCTCGTTCGTGGTTGTGTCTCCTCTTCATGGAGGGTGTCAGTTTGCTTCATGTATGGATTGGAGGGGTTTAAAGTGGCTAATGATGCAGCTGTGGTCTGGCTTCTGGTTTGTTGTCGTGCCTCGTCATCGGTGTGGCTTTGGGTTTGTTTTTTGCGTGGATGTGTGGTGGTGACATCCTGTGTGGTTTTTGTGAGTGTGGGTCTGGTATCATTTTTTGTGTTAGGAAGTCGTTTGTCAATCAGGGTGGCTTTCCAAATGGCTGGTAGGCGGGAGGTATCATCTCGCTTGTTCATGCTGTGTGGGCGTTTTTCTATCTCGATGGCTTCTCTGAGTATTCTGTTATTAAAATGTTCACTTTTGGCAATGGTTCTGGTATTTTTAAAGTCAATTTCATGTCCTGTGGCTTTAAGGTGTTGGACCAGGGAAGATGTTGGTTCCTCTTTTTTTGACTGAGTTCTTATGTTCTTCAATGCGTGCACTTATTCTTCTGTTGGTTTGTCCGATGTATGTGGTGGGACAAGTGGTGCATGGGATTTCGTATACTCCTTGATTTTCTAATTCACTTTTATCTTTGGGGTTTCTAAGGATGGTGGATATTTTTCTGTTTGTGCAGAATGCTGTTTTGATGTTGTGTTTATGAAGGATCTTACTGATTCTGTCTGTGGTGCCTTTTATGTATGGGAGGAGGGCTTTGCCGTTTTCTTGTTCTTTGTCTTGGATTTTGGTGGGTGTTTCTTTTTGGATTAGGTTTGTAATCTTATTTCTATGGAATCCATTGGATGTTAGTACATTGGTGAGAGTGTGTAGTTCGGGTTTTAGGTGTTGTTTG
>NW_024097847.1:600000-792833 GCF_016545835.1 Crotalus tigris | reverse complement strand
CCAATAGAATTAGACTCTAGAGTAGCACAGCTAAGGAAAAGGGGGAAAAAATGGCAGACAGCGTTGTTTGGTGACCCCCGTGAAATGGTCGTTCGACCCCAAATGGGGTCCCGAGCCACAGGTTGAGAACCACTGGTCTAGGCCAACCTATATTAAACTACATGCTTTCAAAAATATAATTAACATTCATTAATTGCTAGGACATTTTTAAAAAAATCTTGCAATATTTTCTAAAGCAGGCAAAAATAGGGCAAGGTGAATAATTATCTGAATAGGAAATATCGAATGTATAAGTGCAAGATTGGGGAGATCTAGGCCGGCAGCAGTTATTTATAAGAAAGATCTAGAGCAGTGGTTCTCAACCTATGGGTCGCGACCCCATTTGGGGTCGATCGACCATTTTTCGGGGGTCGCCAAAGGTGGCGATCCGCCATTTTCCGCGGCGCCATGCACGCGCGCCGCGCATGGGGGTGCCGCCGCGCATGCGCGTCACGTGTGGGGGCGGTGCCGGGCACGCACGTCGCACATGGGGGCATCGCGCATGCGCATCGCACATGGGGGCGTCACGCATGCGTGCCACACATTGGGGCCCCGCCCCCATGCGTGCGGCGCCACGCATGCGCAGAACATTTGTGTGACGGGGGAGAAGCACTGATCTAGAGGTTACAATGAATTGGTATAAACACATGGTATGAGACAGCAGAACAAAAAAAACAAAAAGTCAATGCTTTCGGGGTGCTGAAATAACAGAAGCATTGTATCTACACTATAGGTCATGTGAGGCATGAGTCCCAATGCACTCTTCACTGACTAAAATTAAAGGAAAGGAGATCCATGCTGACATAATTTCCTAACTGTAAGAGATACTAAACAATAATGTGTCTAGATTTGTGCTATATCTCCCTTGTTTGAGATTTTTCCAGCGGAAGTTGGATGACTATAATCAGTTCAGTTTATGGACTGAGCAGAAGGATGGACTGGATAATCTATGAAGTCCATCAGGTGGATATAGACTAAGATTCTACTCTGCAGCCTGAGATGGTGAATATGTAACCCTACCCACGTGTGCAAAGTATCTTTCCATTTGTATCTTGAAATTCAAATGGAGATCTGAGTCAGTACCTTGGATGTTTACTGATCAGGCAGGTTTCTTCAAGATAGAACAGGATGGTGTTATTTCTTGTAACAGGCTTTTTTTGCAGGTGTTCTGCATGCTGTCTAACTATATATCCCCCCATTGGTGGGAATGTGTCATTTAGATCCTGACTGGGGAGGACTGGAATTCAGTGATGTATGATGGAATCATGGCTTATGGCGGCCCCTCTTTTCCAGGAATGTTGGTCTGTATTTACTTCATCATCC
Organism: Crotalus tigris; assembly: GCF_016545835.1. Taxonomy (NCBI): domain Eukaryota; kingdom Metazoa; phylum Chordata; class Lepidosauria; order Squamata; family Viperidae; genus Crotalus; species Crotalus tigris. The sequence continues at coordinate 791,471 of NW_024097847.1, read as the reverse complement.
TCTTCATCTGTGGAAACTGTATCCTTGAGTGTTTCTCTGTTGCAAATACTTTGAGTTAACTATAGGGCAGCATCAGCAACTGATATGGTTAAGCACCAGTTGGGACTCATATATGATAAAATGGTCTTTACTTACTGAGACTACATCCTGCCGCTCTTCTTCCTCTCTGCCATCTCCTGCTAGGTCAACTATTGCTCCTTCTGGATTAGGGAATTAAAAACATCAGTGCTTAGCAAACAGAAAGAAAAAGAGCCACTATGTTGGATTTCAACTTGAACCCATCTCAGAGTAGAGAGGGTTGGTTTGCTGGTTTGTTCTTCTTCAAGTGGGAAAATGGATTGAAAATCACAAAAGTTCCTTGGATAAATTTCATTTGTTGGGCATAGATTTTCAAGGGCCACAGCCCACCATCATACCCATAGGGTCATAAGAAGGAACTTAGTATTGAATCAGACCATTGGTCCATCCTAGTTTACTGTTTCTCCAGGATTTCAGGCAAGAGAATATTCATTTTTTCTTTAGACAATAGGAGCTAGAACAGGGACCCTTTGCATATGTTTTATTAATCTTGTTCTGAGTCAGGTTTATTGCATTTAATCATTCTAGCTCATATTCCTATTAATATGCAATTTTAAAAAATATGCACAATAATCCATATTTTAATGGCTTTTAAATGTGCTTTGGGATATACTTTCTTATTATATCCATCTCTATTCACACATACATACTTTTTAAAACACATGATCTTAAAATAAGCATTTGGCATGTGTATGAATTTGACCTGATCACCTGATAGCTCCTTCCTACTAGAATGGAGCTATGATTCCATTTTTCCCATATGCTATGATTAAGTCAGTCCAGACTAGGTGAAGCTAACTTTGTGATTAAGGCTATGAAGTTAATTGATTAATTTACTTTTAACAATGCACTTTGCTTCAGTTTCCTGCTCAAGATCTTGAAACTCCCAGATGCTATTTCCATTCCTAGCAAAACTGCTTCCACTATTAACAGCTGCCTATCCCTTCATCAGACAGAAGTTTTATGCTTTTAATAATAATAATAGAAATAATAATAATAATAGTAGTAAAGTTGGAAGGGACCTTGGAGGTCATCTAGTCCAACCCCCTGCTCGGGCAGGAAACCCTACACCATTTTGGACAAGTGGCTGTCCAGTCTCTTCTTAAAAACTTCCAGTGTTGGAGCATTTACTGCTTCTGGAGGCAGGCTGTTCCACTGATTAATTGTTCTCACTGTCAGGAAGTGTCTCCTTAGTTCTAGGTTGCTTCTCTCCTTGATTAGTTTCCACCCGTTGCTTCTTGTCCTGCCTTCAGGTGCTTTGGAAAATAGCTTAATTCCCTCTTCTTTATGGCAGCCCCTGAGATATTGGAATACTGCTATCATGTCCCCCCTTGTCCTTCTCTTCGTTAAACTAGACATACCCAATTCTCGCAACCGTTCCTTATATGTTTTAGCCTCCAGTCCCCTAATCATCTTTGTTGCTCTTATCTGTACTCTTTCTAGAGTCTCAACATCTTTTTTACATCGTGGTGACCAAAACTGGATGCAGTATTCCAAGTGTGGCCTTACCAAGGCATTGAAGAGTGTTATTAATACTTCACGTGATCTTGATTCTATCCCTCTGTTAATGCAGCCTAGCACTGTGTTGGCCTTTTTGGCAGCTGCCGCACACTGCTGGCTCATATTTAAGTGATTGTCTACTAGGACTCCGAGGTCCCTCTCACAGTTACTACTATTGAGCATGGTGCCACCTATGCTGTACTTGTGCATTTGGTTTTTCTTGCCTAAATGTAGAATCTAGCTTTTTTCACCATTGAATTTCATTTTGTTAGTTAGTGCCCAGTGTTCAAGTCTGTCCAGATCCTTCGGTATCTTAAGCCTGTCTTCTGGAGTGTTGGCTATTCCTGCCAGCTTGGTGTCGTCTGCAAATGTGATGAGTTCCCCATCTATCCCTTCATCCAAATCGTTGATGAAGATGTTGAAGAGTACTGGGCCCAGAACAGAGCCTGGGGCACCCCACTACACACTTCCCTCCATATAGATGCAGTTCCATTGAGGACCACTCGCTGAGTACGGCCGGTCAGCCAGCTATGGATCCATCTGGTGGTGGTTCTGTCTACCCCACATTTTTCTATCTTGTCAATTAGTAGGTTGTGATCTACTTTATCAAATGCCTTACTGAAGTCCAAGTAAATTATGTCCACAGCATTCCTCTGATCCACTAATTTTGTCACTTGGTCAAAGAATGCAATAAGATTTGTCTGGCATGATCTATTTTTGACAAACCCATGTTTGCTTTTAGTAATGAATTTGTTTGCCTCTAGGTGTTCGTTGATTCGTTGTTTGATTATCTTTTCCAGGATCTTCCCAGGTATTGAGGTCAGGCTGATAGGTCTGTACTTTCCTGGATCCATTTTTTTTCCTTTTTTGAGGATGGGAACTACATCAGCTCTTTTCCAGTCCTCTGGTAGTTCCCCTGTGTTCCAGGATCTTTGAAAAATATAGTTCAGTGGCTCCAATATCACATCTGTCAGTTCCTTGAGAACTCTGGAGTGTAATCCATCTGGTCCTGACGATTTGAACTCATCTAGGCTGGACAGGTGCTCCCTAACGATTTTCTTGCCTATCTTAACGTGTGTTTCTGTTTTGTTTTTTATGGCACTATTTTTGATAGGTTGGTCTGTTTTTTCCCTTTGTGTAAAGACAGATGCAAAAAATGAGTTTTTGGGATGCTGCAATGGTTGTAAGTGTGAAAAACAGTCATAAGTCATTTTCTTCAGTATTATAACTAAGTTAGGATGGTCACTAAATGAATGGTTGTAAACAAGGACTACCTGTAATAGGTAGGCTCCATTATGATTGAGGTGTACTATATGGGAAACCATGCCTCTCACTATAAATGAAATGTATGGCTCATATATAGTGTGTGCATGTGGGGGGGGGAGAAATATACTTCAAGAGCCAGATAGGCCAGCCTTTTCAATCTGCTAGCCACAAATTTCCTTGGATTAGGGAAATAAATTATCAAATTTGAGAGTCAATACAGACAATATAGGCATTTGATTCAGGATCCTCTTTAAATGATTTTCCTGGCTCCTCATTTTTTGTGGAGGAATTTCCTTGGTAGAAGACACTATCCAGATATCTGTCCTTTAAACTCTGAGACTGATATGAGAATATTGGTATGGGTTTGCTCATCTTGTTCCCCTAACACAAATATAATCCCACCACTTTTCATAAGATCTTAAGAGGGCTAAACATATACTTCTAACAATGAAATAGAAATTCATGTGAAGAGAAAGGTTCTAAGTTCAAAATAAATTTTCAAGGTCATGCCAGTACTACTAATTGGGACTAGAACAATCCAAGTGGATGACCGTAGAGTTATTGGTCAAAATGGTCTGAACAATTTAGAGCCTAGCAATTTCACTCTGAACCAGTGAAAGTTTCCAGACACTCTTCAAAGACTGCCACACACAGAGTATATTACATAATCAAATATGCTTGTTAGGAGGAGATGAATTATTGTGGCTAGATCATTCTGACACAGCTGGTGAACTAGCTTCTACTGGAAAAAATGCATTTTTAAATATAGCTACCACCTGAGCATCAGGATCCAAGAATCCTTGAATATTGCAAGTCTGAATCTTAAATGTTGCAAGCCTAAGGTTGGTGATGACAGGAGGGAGTGCAACTCCAATTATAAAAAATGATACTGAGATAACAGACTGAAGCCCTCAGGGGAAAAAATCTACATAGGTGCTAATTATTTATACTTTTTTTTCCTTAGTTGGATAGTATTTCTGAACCTTTCTAATTAATCTTGAATGAGCAATCCAACATTATTTCCAAACAGCCCTAATTCATTAACAATTGTCTGATTGACTATGTGCCATCAAGTTGATGTCAGCTCCTATCGACCACATAGGTAGATCTTCTCCACGATGATCTTTATCCAACCTGTACCTTTAGATTTTCAGTGATGCTTCTGTCACTATTGCAACTGAGTTTGTCCCTCTTGCTGTTACTTGTCCTCTTCTATCCCCTTCCACCTTTTTCAGTACTATAAATTTCTCAAGACAGCTAGGTCTTCACACTGTATTGTATATGTAAAATATGATAATTTGAACTTGATATTTGTGCCTTACATGAAAACTCTTATTATTTTAGTATACATCCACCTTTGCAATTGTGGGGGGAAATGTTGGATTTTATTGTGTGTTTGGTGAATGACTATACAAATGACTATACAGGTTTGGTCAATGACTATTCAGGTAACGATCTATGGCAGAAACGGTATCCCTCTATCCCACAGAGAAGCAAATGGTCAATATTTTGCCTGGAAAATAACATCCTTCATGATGATTATATATATAAAGGAATTCCCATAAATATTTGCTTTTGTTATTTCAAATCAGCAACTTGGAAAACTCTCAATGCTTCTCAACTCTTTTGGAAGAGAAAATAAATTTTCTAGTGAAAACATTAGTTGCTTTATTACTCATTCTCCTACAGAAGGGGGTAGATTGCTCCAGGTTCACATATTTCTGATTATTAGGGCGATACAGATATTTAGAGTGGCACTTCACTGAATGGAGATTCAAGTAAACACTCAATACAAGGTGAAGCACATCCCTAATTCAAAACAGTAGATAAAGATTCTTGTCTTGCTTTGCAGAATACATTGCCATGAGGCTCTTTGGGCAATCCAGCAGATTGGCCCCAGCTCAACAATTTCTTGAGGTACCACTGAGTCCTTCTGTGAGTCTCTTTGCAACATCAAAATGATGGGACACATTCCTGTGGGGCAAAACATGTGTTTGAGGCAGATCAGCCATGATTCCCACACTTTTACTCATTATAATTTTAGGGTTAAGACTGGGCTGCACTTCCCTTAATAGGTGGAAATGTTATTTACCCTATATTGCCAAATGTTTGAGCAGCCTGCAAATGATTTTCAGCAAATTTATGATAGTTGTTTGGAACATAGAAGGAAAAGAAAACATATCTAGTAACTTTCTAATTCACTTCATTCATTGTGGCTAAAAAAGGTGCGATGCAATTAAGGCCTATCCAGGAAAATCTGATTTCAATCCTGGCAGAACAATTAGTTGTTTCAAAGGATACCAATAGAAATATCTTTTCTGAGCACATCTGTTATTTCTGCTTTTAATTTTCAACCACCAGTTTTAATTTAGAATCTGTACTGTAAGCACTCCATTCTGTGAACATGAATTATATAATTTGCCAAACTAAGACCTACAGCCAAAGTTTTGTTTTTATTAAGCAATCTGCAATGGGTAATGGACTTTCTTTAACTCTTTCCAGAACATCACTTTCTGATGTTATGGAGTCTGAGAGGGTAAAATAACTTTGAACACATGAACTGGATCATGGAGACTTTCTCATTCCTTCAACTATGTCATGGATATCATATACTTTATGTAGTTGCCATGTAAATGGAGGCATATGCATGTACATTGAATGTACAGATGTTTATTTATTTATGTTTCATATTTCTTAACTGCCCATCTCCCTTGGACTGACTTTGACTTTGAAAAGATGGAGGATAACAGGGAAAAAATTCGGCTCAAGCAAGAGCATAAATTTTTGACAGGATTAACCACTAAATGTTGCCCCCACTAAATGACTTCAGTGTTTGCATAAGGGATTTGTTCCATCTACCTCTGCGATCTCTTCTAATTGGTGACTTCAGCCTACTATTCAAGTCAATCAAGTCAAGTCCAGTCAAGTTAGTCTACTTTTCTGATTTGCAATGCTTTCAACCCTGAAGTATTTTAATTCTGCAGCACTTTGGGGACGGGGGAGGGACAAAGGGGTGGGAAGTCAGGCTAGGCAGTGCTATCCAAGATGTTTATTTAAAAAACAACTCCCAAACCTGCATGTCACAGCTATGCTAGAAATGTGGTTTTAAGCAGGTAGCTTTGGTGTGTCTGGATGAAAATCTGCCTCTGGGCAAGTTGTTTTTCTTAAACTATACTTATGGCCCTGACAATAAATATTGAGAACTGCTGCTGCAGGACAGCCTCTTAGAGGCATCAAATATGTATACTGTATATGAAAAAGTCTTGCAAATTAGAAGACTGGGGACACCTAGTGTGATTATTCTATTTTATTCTAATATTTTATTCTATTATGAAATAACACTGAAAGATTGAAGAATATATAAAGAGTGCCAGTTTGGTCTAGCGGTTAAAGTGCCAAGCAAGAAACCAGGTGACTATGAGTTCTAGTCCTGTTTTAGACATAAAAGCTGGTTGGGCTTGGCTGGTTATGATAGATGCCCACTGCATACAACATTTCAACATCTATCAAAGCCAGCTCAGTCTGGAAGAATTTTGGTTATGGGTATAGAAGAGGCAAGTGAGTTGATAGTGAATGGGTGAGATTTCATCTGCCATCTTCTGGCCAAAACTGCTCATCACATATCCTTTGAAAGGGGAGTCAATGATACTATCTAATTACTTCCCTCCATCACTAACCCAATTTCCTTCTGAGAGGCAAAATGGAAACACCACCATGCATCCCTTGTGACACCATTGACCAAAACTCTAGGCCAACAGATCTTAGCTGAGATATTCTGATGGCCACTCTGAGCAAAATTCTTGGCCTGGACATTCTGGGGAGGACAAAAAGTCTATCCCCAGCTAAGGATAGAGGCAGCAGGCATTGGGAATGAAAATGTTTCCTGCTTATGTCCTCTTGGATATGCAGCCAAGAAGCTTTGGTGAGTTGGTATTAGAAGAGAGATTGGTCATCTGAGAGTGTTACTCCTGCCTTGCATTCCTCAAGCCCTGCTGGCCCAACTCTGGGTGGAGATGCTTCAAGTTAGTTACTTCTGACACATTTGGTCAGATTCTGTAACGGTATGTGGGAATGATCTAGTGAGCCAGGAGGAAGAGATGCAGACTGGACAACCAACATGCAAAAGATTTCTCAAGTCACAGAGGAAAAGCGGTATATAAGTCTCATAAATAAATAAATAAAATAAATAAAAGGTGGCATGGGAAGCATTTCAAGAGCGACCCTCCCTAGTTTTCCAGAGAATAAAAGTTTTACAAAATTCTGTTAATGTAACCTTATAACAAACATAGTTTGTTCTTCTTGAGTGTACAGTCTTGGAGGGCTCATTGATATCTTGTAGTTTGTGCTGAAGCCCTTGGTACTGCTAGAGGAGGAAAGTCTTTTCTGTCTTCTTTTGTTCAGGTAGTCCTCAACTTAATGACAAAAAGGGAACCTGTCCATCACAGTTATAAATTGCAATGATCATAAAGTAGGTCACAACATTACCAACTCGATGTTATGATTTTTTTTGTGGGGCTTGGTAAATGAATTACCACAGTGGTTAACTGAATCCATGGTTGTTAAGTGAACCTATTGTTTGTCATGGGGTGATTTTGCCCCAAAACCGAAACAAAGACAGGTTTTCAGCAAAAAAGTCATAAAATGTGGTCATGTGACCATGGGAAGGGTGGAAACTGAAACTTCGGAACTGGTTCATAAGTACCATTTGAGGGATCTGTCATAACTTCAAATGGTCACTAAGCCATCATTCGTAAATTGAGGACTACCTGTAGTCTACAGAGAAAGTTCAGAGCAATTCCAAGCAGACCAAACCAAACTAATATATAATTTCACTTTGGTGAAATTGGGGCATTACTACCTCATTTGCAAGATCCTTGGTAATGAACATTTGTTCATGCCGTTAAAAAAACAAAAACAAATACTGAACACCAGTAGGCACAACAAAGGCAATGAACGTGTACTCTCTTTGAGGGATGTTGAGGCCATTTGGTGAGTTTATCTGTGCCCTGTAAACCCTCAAATGGCCTCAACAACTCCCAAAGAGAGTGTTAATGACCAGATGCCTGCAAAGAAATTTAATCCTTCCATTTCCCACCCCCATCATCATTCTGTCAGAACCTATCCTTCTATCTTCCCACCATCCAGTCTCAACTGTCAGTATCTATCCTCCCCTCGTCAGCAATCACAATTGATGAAGCAAAATGTTTTCTTCTTATTCCTCAAGGAAAAACAAAACAAAAACAGTCCAGCTGCCCTTTGAAAAAGCACCTTTGAGATAATTATGACCTAGATGACTGAGAATCTCCACAGCCATGGGACGAATGCCTTCCTGACAACTTTCTCTGATTTTTAGTGGAAATATCAGTCTTAGATAGCCATAACTGATGGAAAGATATCTGTGCTAAGAAGGTGAAGACATTTGCAAATCTCTCTAAGCTATCTGGTAACAATGGTTGGTGCAAAACAACGATACCAGTCCCTCCCCTCATGCCTGAAAAGTTTAATTTGTGTGTGTGTGTTTTATGTAAAGTTGTATTTCTTCAATCAAATTGAAGAAGCATGAGAATGCATAGAAATAGCATAGTACGGCAAACATGCCTCTTTTCCTTTGGAAAAAAGGAAGGACATAAATGATAGTAACACCTAACATATGAAAACTAGAAAGAAAGGGATACAAGGAGGGATTTCTTTCTCTAAAAATAATGTAGCAACTGCAGAACATTTTGTTTAGCCTGTACTGTTCAGCTGAGTAAAGATCAACTTGTGCATTATGGTCACAAAGATTTATGTTTACAAAGATATTGTTTATATATTTTTGTGGGAATAACTTGGGATGTTCTGCAAATAAAATGTCAAACTTTCAACATGGAATGAAACATCTTTCCACATCTGCTGGCTCCCTTAAGTTTGATATTCAATGGAATGGATATTATTTTTCTTGCATTGCTATTCTATTTTGAAATCATTCCCAGAGCAGCTCTTGTTTCCATCTGTAGGGGCACAACCCATCATGAATATTACGATATCTTTAACAGTAATACATATATGCTGGCCTAACCTTTTGTGAACCAAATTCACTGCAGGTGAAAACATCTGCTGTGTTTTACACAAAAGATTAGGACAAGCTAAATATTAGTTTTTCTTTTTTCTGAACAGAATATAACATTAACAGCATTATAAATGTTGCAGTTAAGTCTCTTACCTGCAAAAGTGTAAGATAATTCAATGCATAATATAGATGACTTATAGCAGCATTTAGTAACAAAAATATTGTAATTTCTGCATCAAACCCCATCTTGGATGCCTTTTGTTAGGTTGCACAACAGGTAGATAGCTTCTGGCCTGTGTTCCTCTTTCTTTTTTTTCCCTTGCTGCTCTTTACAGAACAGTGTCTTTAAAAGGGGGAGAGGAAGTAATGGGTAGAATGAACAGAAATACATAAAAAGGTAGATGGAAGTGAAAGATAAATGGAAAAAGAAATCTTAATAAGGTATCTTTTGGGGAAGACTGCTGTAATAAATTAAAGTCACACAAGAGTTTCAAAGGAAATCATATGTCGGCAGAATGGTGAGCCCACCTGACAATGCATGCTAACAGAATTGTAAGTGTAAAGGGTAATGCTTGTCAGCTCTGACAGCTCTAAATGGCCTTTTAGTTCAGTACGCAGAGCTGTCATAAAAAAACATAAAAATGCATATGCAGACAGCTGAAACTGCTATGCACATCATTATCTGCAAATGGTATAAGTATCCTGAACAAAGGGCCTTCCAGTTTACGGACATGCATAAGACATTTTTTCTGCCTCTAGCCTTAAAACAAAGTGCTGTCAAGAAAACAAGATGCACTGCACTAGAACTGAGGGTTTGCTGTCAATCAGCAAGGTGCTACATTTGTACATATTTTTCTGACCTAGCATATGAGAAGAGCATCCTTAACAGATGTGTATTTAACTTCTGGCAGACACATCTGTTTCTTCTCTCTCTTTTTAAAGTAGAGTAGAACTGTTTTGTTGTGTATGTTAATTTCTTTATATCTCAGCTTCTTATTTCAAAAGAACCCATGCAGTTTGTCAAGTTCTTTATATGCCAAGGGAACGGAGACACCAAGATAATGTGCCAGGGGAAGGAAGGAGAGGCACTTTAACAGCTCTTTCTCTCAATTTGCTCAAGATGGTTTTGAAAGACTGCGAAATCAGAAGTGTGGGCAAAAAGATATTTCAATCACAGTGATCACAACTTATCCTGGTAACTTCTGAAAGGCCATCAGTTCTGGACTGCAAACTCTGAGCCATCACTAGATAGCAACAATGTGTTAACTTTCTGCTGTCATCTAAAGATTATTCAGAGTTTTGTAGCTCATTGTTACATAAGAGAAGCATAATCACCTTTTGTTTTTTTTCCAAAAAGGAAGGAAGTAATGGGTATCTTCCTAATACTGCTCAGCTGCGTGGTCCTGCCAAGCCACTATTATTCCCTATCATGCTGCTTGCAGACTCTAATTCTTAAAATACTTACATTTGCAATGAGGGTAAGTATGTGTGAGAGAAATATTTAGCAAAGTGTCTAAGAGCTTATCAACACTGCTAACCACCATATCAGAGCAATTGTTTCTGGCACTTTGTTTTGGAGTGGCTCTATTAATTCCACCTTGCCATTGCAGTTATTTGGTCTGGATGTTAAGAATATATCTGATGCTACCTGAATAATATCCTTCTCTTCCTTTTTCTCATTTAAAAAATGGGAAATTAGAGAGGAAGAAAAAGAAGAAGGAGGAGGAGGATGCTATGGTCAATTCTTTCTCTGCATCTCTGTTTTCTTTCTGAATCCATGAAATTTAATGCTTTTATCTTTCTTCTCTGGAGAAACCAGAAGTTAGTCATATGCAAAAACAATCTGATTTGGAGGATGCATGCATGAATAAGTTAAAAATGACCTTTCACATATTAATAGAACACATTTACAGGCCTGTGATCTGACATTTTTTATTAGGCTAGATATTATATTTTTTCATAGATGCTCCGTGTAGACATCTCATTTGAAGTAAACATGGTGAATAAAATACTGTGCCTTCTACTGGCAATCACTGTCCATCCAGCCATTTATCCATCCATTTATCCATCTATTCATCTATCCATCCATTCCAGATGCTTTTATGCTACTTCAATTAAAATAAATGAATCTAAGAACCGTGGTGGCGCAGTGGTTAGAATGTAGAATTGCAGGTTACTTCTGCTGACTGCCAGCTGCCAGAAGTTTGGCAGTTCGAGTCTCATTGGCTCAAGGTTGACTCAGCCTTCCATCCTTCTGAGGTCCGTAAAATGAGGACCCAGATTGTTGGGGGCAATATGCTGACTCTGGAAACTGCTTAGAGAGGGCTGTAAAGCACTACGAAGCAGTTCACAAAAGCTGCACATTAAATCAACATATCAAATCAACATTAACATATCAAAAAACCAATTGCCTTAATAAGCAGAGCCCATTCCCATCCTAAGCATATATGTCACCAACTCCTCAATCACCAAATTCTTCCTTAAACAGCCAGGTTTTCAAAACTTTTAATGGAGAGGACTTCTATATCTTCCCAGATTTCAGATTTTTCTTTTTAGGGTGGAGAGAAATAATGAGTTCCATCTGATCACAGCTGTGAGGAAACCCACCTTCTCCAGTTTTGATTCCCCAAATTGTTTATTATGAGCCAAATGACTTCAACTACAGAATTTTCTGTCATCAAATGTGATAATGGTTAGCAAATTTACATGGATTTTAAAGAAGATAAGGCAAATTCTTGGTGCATAGAGCTGTCAGTGACTATATTTCCTAAACTAATCACAGTGTCGTACTTGCAAGGAGTCATCTAGCTGATCTTTTGGTGACTGAAAAGGCTGGACCAAATAACCTTTTGGTCTGATCCAGACAAGGTATTAAAAATATATTTAGTATTGCAGTTTGCCACTGAACTGGGAGATCCAGGGCACAACTTCAGACAGCTCCTTGAAGTATACTAAGATAGATGGGCAACCAAAAGTGAAGCTTTGCCAGTTGTATGAGAAGGAAAGGTAAACTCTAATTTTAATTCAGGGAAAAATATCTCAGCTGTTACAGGTTAGAAAACAATTATTTATATAACTTTACAGTACATTGAAAGTGTAATTTAATGCAGAGTAGTAACCCACAATGCTATATCTGTTGTCTATGAAACTTTTTGTGTAAAACATCAATCCTTGTGGTTTTTATGAAGGACACTAACATATGTTTCTGGATTTAATTTGAAAAAGGTCATCAGTGTAGTTCTGGCAATGTTTTCACTTCAAACTGTTGTCCAATTTGAATGCTTCTGAGGTTAGAAAAACATTAAATAAGGATTCCTTTTTCTAATTAACAACAACCTAAGAATTCAATACGTCACCTGAAAAAAATGGAAACAATAGGACCAACTTCACATGACAGGGGTATTGTGAATGTGAAAATAGAAGTTGCAAAACTATTCTAAATCTTAATGGAATAGCAGAATTAATACACACCCTCAGCAGTGAATTTGCTGCAATCAGAAATGTCTTTTTGCAATAATTACATATTTTTTTAATTTTTTTAACAAATATATTTTAAGTTCATAGTTACTGAAGAAGCTTTTTTTTCTTTGCAAAAGCCATTCTTAGTTTTTAACTCTTAAGTCTATTTTCTTCCAAACCTTCATTTGAAATAAAAACATTGCTGTTTTGTTCCATTTCTTTCCATGGAATCCTTGTATAATCTCACTCCCTGAGAAGGATTCAACCAGAATGAAACAAGGTGAAGTTGACCTTCAGGAGGCAGAACATCTGGAAAGACAATTAAAGCCAGATGCACCCAAGACAAGCAGGTTACTCAAGTCCCATTCTATTCTGCTGCCTCCAAAGAACAAAAGGAGAGGACGCTAATCTCAAGACACCCATCATATTTGGGATTCAAATATGTGAACAACTGGTTCTCTGTGTGGATGCTGCTTCCAGAAGTCCATTCTGGGCCTGGGCAACAAAAAATTAGTTACCGGTTCTGCCGAACTGATGCAAACTGGCTGAATCCCACCACTGTGTAAAACTATTGAAATCCTGACCATATCTGTTCTTACCCTTTTTGCATTCCAAAGAGACAGGTGAATACAGAGTCACTTAAAGATAAAGTGGACTCATTTGAGTTTTTTAATCTCAGACTTCCTTTTCTACAAATGACGGATTTTGAGAACAACTTTTCTGAGTATTTAAACATATGGATACATACAACATCAAATGAAACTGACAGCACTGAAGAAATGACTATATCTGGAAATATCTAGCATATAAATGTATTTTCTGATTTTGATGGTGACTAGGCAGATTGGCTGTGCATCAGCTCCCCTCCATTAACCGTTGCCATCTTGTGGGACTGAGGAAATATGCCTTCTCTGCCATGGCCCTTACCTTCTGGAACAACTTTCTCCCAAAGGTATGTACAACTCCCACTGTTCAAGAAGGAAGGTTCCCTTCAAGAAGGCTATGTTCCCAGGTCTTAGGATGGGGTGTTTATGAAGTTTTTGTTGAATCTCTATTTGAATGCTATTGCTGTAGTTTTGTCCAGGCAATTAAGTTTCATGTATTTTAAAAGTTGTAAGCCACCCAGAGTCTTTTTTGGAGCCAGGTGGGGTCAATATGCAGTACATTAAATTAAATTATGTTAGTCAACCAACCAATTCTCCATTTTTGTTTGTGCATGAGTAAACTTTCTGGCTGATTTTCAGTGGTGGGGGAACTCCTTGATATTTCATGAAGGTGAGCATGGAAGAGAAGAGAAGAGAAGACTCGTGGAGCTTCAGATATATATTAGACTGACTACCGGACTGGATTTGTGTAGAATGGGTACATCATGAAATTTCATGATTTATTAGATTGAACAGTTTTATATTTAAACAGCCTATATTGTGATTGTTGTTACTATTATTAATCACAATTATTATTATATCCTGTCTTTCCTTCAAAATCTTAAGGTAGCCTCCACTACATCCACTCTTTCAATCCCCCCTCCCCCCCAATAACAATTCTATTAGGTAAATTGAATAGAGAAGGCTTCTGTTGCTGAAGAGGAAATTTGAACCTGGATCTCTCAGGTCCTGGTACAATAATTTATCCACTATATACGCTAGATCAGGGGTAGGCAACCTCGGCTCTTTTATGACTCATGGACTTCAACTCCCAGAATTCCTGGGAGTTGAAGTCCATGAGTCATAAAAGAGCCGAGGTTGCCTACCCCTGCCCTAGATTATGATAAATATTGTACAGTAATCCTTTAAGCCATGGATGAACAATCCATTGCTCCTCAGTTAGGATCTGCTTGAATTTCAGATCTATTTACTCAAACCAGCACTGCTGATATCTTATTATGGGAACTGTGTTCCAAAACATATTTTATAGAGCACAGCAGCTTGCCTATCCTTGCTTTATGCTTTTGACTCTGGTTTCATTTTCTTCATATTATGTGAGAAAACTATCAAGCTTCAAGCAAGAAACAAAAAAAAATGGTGGTATGGCTCTTAATGAACATAGTCCAATAAACAATATTACTGCACTGGCTTTGTCCTTATCCTTTCTCGCGGGTTAGCCCCCAAATGATTTTATAGAGAGCACCAGGGTCTGAGAGCTATGATTTCACTGGCAGCTCTCCCGAGAGAGGCAACATCCATCTTGCTTTATTGCAGTAGAAGTCATTCCAAAAATTGCGTTTGGGACTGGCCTATATATTAGCCCATTTCATTCTGTAGCCTCAAGGGTTTCAGAACCCTTGGAACCTCATTGCCTTAGTCTATGTCACATTGTCTTTGCTGCACTCTTGAACCGTTCTACTTTTGAATGTAATGAACAATCTTCAAATAACCATTCATGATAAAGAAACAGTATAAAGATCCATTTAATATGGTTTTCTATGAAGGAGATGGTCACCGGAATTTGGAAAGTTTTGGGGGCTGCAGAGTTTTGCAGGACACAGTTCTGTGGGATCAGTTGTCATGAGGGACTTGAACAGGTATCCTCTGCATCACTTCAGAAGCACAACTCCTTTTTCCTTCTTCCGATCCTCCATTTACCAAGCATCAGAGGAAAAAAATCTTTTTCCAAAGTGATTCCCTTTCACCTTCATGACCCAGCATCACTTACTAACCACATCAAAATTGTTAACAAATGTTAACAAATGCTTCCCCCCCCCCACATCAGTGAGTCAAACTTTCTAAGCAACAGAAGACTGCATAGAATTAGACGCTGGGTGCCACATCCCTTCCCTGTGTGCTCTCCACAAACCAAGTTCAGAAGGTTATTGTGAACAATATTGACAAAGAATGTCTGGTCCTTCCAGCTGCCTAAACTCAGCAAACACTTTTTTGACAAAGGAAATTTGAATTGTGATGGGTAGTTGGTCTCTCCTTTATCTGTTAGATAGTGATGTTGAACTATTCTCTTGTTTTTTATTTTTGTTTTTACTTTTAAAAATTACATTTATCCAGATAGTTATCAAATTTCAAAAAAAAATATCCTGACATATTAAACATAACTTTTCATCATTACTAGCAGGAAATTCTATATGGGAGAAAGTATACAGTTAGAAGAGTGCGCATGAGTGTGAAATGGAAAAAAAATCAAGAAGGAAACTGAAACTATCAATCACCCCATGAATCAAATCAGGCCAGTTTCTTTCAGGAATCAAATGATGGTTTCACCTCTATAGTGCAGAAATCCAGGGAACAATTCATTCTTGACTTCTCAATCCAATACCTGATAATTCCAATCTTGAAAATCTACATTTTATACGTCTGTAATGCTGAGCTGTAAATCATGATTGAGCAGTAAGAAGAGAGATATTTTCACTCAATGACATATAAATGAAACATTTCTGCAATGCAACAATGGCTACCAACTCAAAGATGGTAAACAATCTTTATTGCATTTCCTAGAGCAGGCTTTGCAATCAACAAATTAACCACCAATTTACTTGTGGATTTCATAATACAAAGAACCTGGTTTCTTAGTTAGACATTTCCCGTACATTGCAAATGACACTTGAAAGCCAAAATCTTAATGGTCCTGCCCTCTTTCACAAAGAAATCAGATGCTTAGAGAATTAACTGAGATTTTATTGACAGTTTTAGGTTCCATAACAATTCACCTTGTATATGCCCTATAAATACCTTCCTTTTCAGTGTCATTCAAATGCTCATTTTCTGCCTCAATAATTCTCTGCTAAGATCTCATTCCCATAACAAAACAAAAAAAGTGAGTGACACCTCAAACAATATTTGATAGTCTAACAACAATTTCCAACTTCAAAGTATATATACATAAAAGTTGAAGACTTGCTACAAAACCAAACCACTGGGAAATCATTTTTCGATTGACATCAAGTCCCCAGCCACTGAAGTGAAGACTTTCACTAAAAATATAACTTTTTATGACATTCTTTAACATTTTAATTTAATCATTACAGAACATACATAAAATTCACCCTATGTTGTCTTCACTTCAGGATTGGAGGAATAAATGAAACAATTTCAGAAAAACAGAATCTTTTACGTTAAATATAGTTGGTTACTTTTCAAAAATTGAAAATAATCATATATTAATAAAACTATCTCTCTCTCTCTCTTTTGTGTGTGTGTGTGTATGTTTGTGTGTGTGTGTGTGTAAAACAAAACAAAATAAAACACTTGGAATTTGTGATACATTGCTTTTCAGAATCAAAACTGTATAATCATTTGATAGTTTTTTTAAAAAAAAAATGAGATAAAAGTTGTCTCCAGAATTCTGAATCTTTTCTAATCAGTCTGGGGGCTGAATTGTCTAACTAACTCTATGTAAGGCTAAACTTAAGACAACATTAAAAGACACTTTTATCTGTTTTGTGAAAATGTGCCTTAATGTCTGTAATATTTATAGAGAATATAAATTCTGTATACTGTGGTACCAGGTTTTGTTGAGAAATGCAAACCAGAAAAGTTACATAAATTAGAATCTTAATTTGGGAGAAGGAGTGTTCAGTGACAGATTTCTGCCATATCTTCTATACATTCTACAATCTATATAAATTTATAGCAATGAACTATTTCACTGTTCACTTGAACACTGTTCAAACTCCTTCCTCAGGAGTTTGAGGAAGTGACTGATTAGATTAGAAGATCCCAGGCTGGGTTTTATAGAAAAGGCTACTTGTTCATCAAAGGATGACCTTTTTACCCTGTTAAATTTAGCTACATTTAATACCCTTTCCAATTGTGTTAGAATCAGAATTAGAGTCAGAATAGAGCTGGAAGGGACCTTGGCGTTCTTCTAGTTCAGCCCCCTGCTCAAACAGGAGACCCTATACCATTTCAGATAGGTGGCTGTCCAGTCTTTTCTTAAAAACCTCCAGTGATGAAGCATCTACTACTTCTGAAAGAAGCTGTTCCATCGGTTAATTGTTCTCACTGTTAGGAAGTTTCTCCTTAATTCCAGGTTGCTTCTCTCCTTGATTAGTTTCCATTCATTGTTTCTTGTCTTGTCTTCTGGTGGTTTGGAAAATAAGTTGACCCCTCTTCTTTGTGGTGGCTACTCTAATACTGGAATACTGCTATCATGTCACCCCTAGTCCTTCTTTTCTCTAGACTAGCCATACCCAATTCCTATAACCATTCTTCATATGTTTTTGTCTCCAGGACTTTAATCATCTTAATTGTTCTTCTTTGCACTTTTTCCAAAGTCTCAACATTTATTTATTTATTTTGTAATGTAGTGACCAAAACTGGATGCAGCTTACTAAGGATTTATAAAGTGGTATCAATTCTTCATGTGATTTTGATTCTATGCCTCTACATAAACCAAGGATTGTATTAGCTTTATTGACTGCTGGCTCATGTTTAAGTGATCATCCACTAGAACAGGGGTATCAAACTCAATTTCATTGAGGGCCACATCAGCATTGCAGTTGTCCTCGGATGGTGGGTAGGTATGGCCAGGGTGGGTGTGGCCTGCTGGGTGGGTGTGGCTGGAGTGGGTGTGGCCTACTGGGTGGGCATGGCCAGTTTTACAGTGTTTGCGTCAAAGGTGTCTGTGGGGGCCTGGGCAGGAGTGGGACAGATCTGAGGGTGTCTGGCAGAAGGGGTGGGACTGGGGCAAGCACCAAGGTATGGTCCTCTGGAAGACCCTCTCAGGCCATGCGAGAGGGGGCTGGATGGTGCCGTGGGCTGCCCAGAGCCCTGGGCAGCAGAGGTCAAACACCCAGCCTGGCCCTCAAGCACCCACAGAACCAAGCCCAGCCCCACTACCCCAAGGGGGTGCCCAGCTGCACTTACCTTCTCCTCAAGGCTGCTGCTGCTGCTGTGCTTGCTCTACTTAGCTAGTGCTTGCTCATGATGGGTATAAGGGCAAAGTCAGAGGGAGGCCCACTCCCTCTCCATGGGAGGAGACCCGGCTTTGTATCCAAAGCTTCCTGAGCAATAGGATGGGAGACCCCCCAAGATAGGCCAGGAGGAGGGGGCAAGGGGATGGTGAAAGGGCAGCAGGGCAGGACTAAGGCAGGACTTCCCTCAGACCCTTGCTCTCCTTCCTTTCTTCCTTCCTTCCTTCCTTCCTTCCTTCCTTCCTTCCTTCCTTCCTTCCTTCCTTCCTTCCTTCCTTCCTAAGAACAGAGTGGTGGGAAAATATTTGAGATGAGGAAGGGAGAAAAACAGGCAAGAAACATAGCTGGGGAGGTGTCACCCTTTGTGGGGAATGAAGAAATGCACCATCACTTGGAAGTGGCCAGCATGTGGCCCTTGCCTACTTCACATATCTGGCTTGGTGGGCTTTGGGGGAGGAGACGCCAGGAGCAACGTGATAGTCGACATTACCTGCACAATGCTGCCCAGCCCCCAGCCTGCCTGGTTTCGGAAGGCAGCAAGATGTTTTCCTCACAATGCCAAGAGGCTGAGCCAGGCAGTGCGAATCCAAAAAAAAAGCGCGACACCACCCAGCCCCCAGCCTCTCCAGTTTTGGCAGGCAGTGGGGGGCTCTCCTCACAGCACTGAGAGGTTGAGCCGGGCAGTGCGAAGCTCGCCAGCTTTGCACCTTGCTGCCTGCTGAAATCAGGCAGGCTAGGGGCAGAGTGGCGGCACACTTCTTTTTGGATTCGCGCTGCCTGGCTCAGCCTCTCGGCACTGTGAGGACAGTGCCCCACTGCCTGCTGAAATCCCTCCCCCAGAGCCCATCAAGCCGGATATGTGAAGTAGGCGAGGGCCATTTGCTGGCCACTTCCAAGCAATGGTGCATTTCTTCATTCCTCACAAAGGGTGACACCTGCCCAGAGCACGCCCAAGGGATGAGGCCAATGTGGCAGGGGCCAGTCCCTTGCTGTTTCCAGATGGTCTTGTGGAACTAAGACTGAATGTGTTTCAGCATAGATGGCCACTACAAAATTGTACATTGGCTCCCGGGCGGCCTGGGCCAGGGCAGCAGGGGCCGTTCCCTCACTGTTTCCAGGATGGCTTCGCAGGCCACATGAAACCACGTCATGGGCCACATCCGGCCCCTGGGCCTTGTGTTTGACATGTCTGCACTAGGACTCCAAGGTTTCTCTCACAGTTACTGTTTTAGAGCCAGCTTTTGCCGAATCTGTACTTGTACCTTTGGTTTTTCCTGCCTAAGTGTAAATCCTTGCTTTTCTCCACATTAAATTTCATGTTATTGGATAGGGCCCAATATTATGTTAATAATGTCAATATCACCAGTTTAGCTGCTGCTTTTTGTCATTGTTGGTATTTGCCTTATTTTTTTCAACACATACATGATCTGATTTTTTTAAAAGAAAAAACAAACATTTCAGTACAGCAATTCCCTGTGACATCATAAGAATAAAGAGGTAAGTTTCACTGGTTCCATTTCACAATAGGATGCCATTTCAGACACTTTATTGGCAGCCTGAATCATGCTTAATTATGTTTTCCTTTGTAATTTTAATGCAACTCAGTCACATGACATCATATCTTTTTCCTAATCCTTCCTTTTTAAAACATCAGCCCTCTTGTCTGAATTGCCATAACTGAATACATTGGAAGCTGTTTAAATTTGTAAGTGCACTGAATGGGATAATATGTAGTCCTTCTATATTTCTGTTGCCAGGCTGCCTAATACAAAGCTTATATGATTAAACTCATTTAATGTATGAAACAGGCTGAGCATACGGGAGTCAGTTTTTCCAGTTATAACACTTCCTGGATGGCTTGTATTGTCCAGAGTTTGAGGAAATGTCTTTGCCAGAAGATGCTGAAGTAACTAATGCAGATGAATACACACACACACACACACACACACACACACACACACACCAAAAAATAAATAAATAAATAAAACTCCACATTTCTGGATCTGAAATACATGACCTCATATGTTGAAATCTTTAACAGGGCAATGTCAAGCATGAAACTCCAAGCACCAATTGTAATTTTATTTTAAAAGATGAGTAACATCTGTGGCTGTAGTATGGGAATTGGGATAATAGCTAATAAGGGTTCATAGCTAGTGGATTTCCAGAGAAAGATGGCTTGGAACCCTGTTTGGCTTCTCCTGTACAACTCTGGACATGACTGGCTAGTAGCGTTTGTTTCTTGTTTTAATTTGACCCTTTGTAATCAAACTGGAAAACTTATACTCTGGATCCATTATGTATGAAAATTCTTTAGGCTTTGCAATGAAGACGTTCATGTCCTTCATTGCTGTTTTTTGAAACGAGAGCAAGAATCTAAGAAACCCTCCAACAGCAAGGCAACTATTAGCAATCCCTGCTGGACATTCTCAAAGGTGCTTTAAGTAAATAAATGGAAATATTTAAAAAAAAGAAAAGAAAATAATGCATCTTAAAAGAAAAATGCTTAATTTATTTTCCTTTATACATATGCTTCTAATATTTTTCCTTTCAGATATTTTAAAAATATTTACTCACTAGACCCTGTTTTAATGAGAAACCCAATGCTATTTACAACAAATGATATTATTATGGAGTTATGGATCAAATCATGGGTGTGATGGATGTTGGATACACCTCATTTTACTTTTGTCTTGTATTATTTCTCAAAAGCAGTATCCCGTTCTTCTAGTTACCTGTGGCTGTTTCCATTCTAGTTGATAAAACCTTGGACTCAAGACCAAAGCAAGACACAATTCTTGTGAGTGAGTCACAGCTCAGTTCTAACTCAAAATGTCACATCTGTTCTGATTCTGAGTAGATGTAGCCACTGAACCTAAAAACTAAGTTTCAATGCACTTCAGTGCAATACAGACTTCAGATTTGATTTCCCAAAAGTGCTACAGACGTTGTAATGATGTAATGATTAAGGTGATGCAGATTACAAGTGTTATGATAATGCTCCTGTTTGCTCTGGAGCACTCTTTGGAGATCAAATCTAGTTGATGCAGAGCCCTAATATTCATGTTTATATCATATTTTATTTTTGCACTGGTTTAGAATATAGCAACACTTTCTCATCCAGGTAATCTTCCCCTGGTTCATGTCCATAACAAGTGAACTTCTGCCATCTACACTGCATCAGAAGGTGAGAATCGTTGAGAATCAGTTGGGAGTAACAGCAGATTATGTTGTTGCAACTAAACTTTAAAAAGTTACGTGCTTAGATCTAGGGTAACGGTGGTCACATTTTCTGGTGTTTCTGTGAAAGCTCTGAAATCTACTTACATGTCTGTGCAATCACCATTGGTTCTACAAGTTTGCAATGATAAATGGAATTGATAAATGGGGCTTGTGGAATTGTCCTCAATATTTCTGTTTAGCTTCAGCCTATAGAAAAAGCACATGTGAAGGCTTAAGGATAACAGTGTCAGTAACTAAGTGATTAATTGGCCTAACTGAAATTGCTGAGATTGCACAATTGACTCCAGTCAGCAACATAATTTTTTCTCTCACCAAGGGCATTTCTACTGGCAGCACATTTTTCTTACAAAAAATATAACATAACATCATCCACTAAAACAATGATATCCAAAGGACATATAGAAATGTACATAACAGAAGTAGACATACCCAAATTCAATTTTAAGACGACAAGGATTGCATTCAACTTGGGAAACATTGTTCAGAGGTGCTCCTTATATACACAACCTCTGTGTTACTACCCTCTTAGAACTAATAATCAAGTGCTGGGTTCGCAGTCCAAGACAAATCTGCACTTCTTCTCAACTTCCAGCTAAACCCCAACTCAAGGATGAACCAGCTACTCACTTCTCTTTGTACTGATCTCTCCACTGCTTTAGGTTTGCACCTTCAAAGAGGTGTAAAATTTCTGCAGAGCTTCAGTTTGATACTTCTCTTACAGACATTGAGTTAGCAATCAGCCAACATTTCTCTTCCAAAAAAAGAGTCAATAGAAATCCCCCAAGCTTTGTGATTTTTTTCTCCTCCAAGTTCAGCATCCAAGTTGATCTTTTGCTCAACTTAAAAAGAATGATAAATGTCAGATCTTTTTTTTTTCTTTCAGACCAGAAGTATTCAGAGAGAAGGAAGGAAAGAAGGAAAGGAAGGAATTAAATGTTTGAAAGTGCCACTTCTTCTCCAAACTCTCCACCTTCTTAGAAGCTGTACGTTTTAAGTTAGACTACACAGAGTAAAGTGGCATGTTTTTGTCCCTTGGCCAGTTGCTGAGAAATTGAAACAACATAGAATTTCAACTTCTTAGCACTGTCCCATTCACCTGATACAATTCACTTGTTTTCATTCTTCCAGGTCAAAAACAAACATCATTTAAAATTCAGACTGTGTGAAAGTAATTTTAGGGTGGTTTTATCTACAGTATACAGTCGATAAAACAGGGATATTTTTTTATAGAACAACAATACCCCTAGTTTATTAAAATATTAACTCACCACACTTAATTAAAAGTTACTAAAATGTGGTAGTAGATATTAATATATAAAATAGGCAAGGATCCCACATGCTCTGCATTTATAAATGGGACTAAATATTATATTTTCATATTGCATACATTCCATAAACTCAAAAGGTAGACTTGGTGGGCCACTAGGTCTTTTTCTGCCATCTTTTTCTGTATTTCTATGTTTCTACATTGCTTGCATATATGGCATTCTGCCATTGTGTAATCCATTAGTGCAGTGCTTAATAGTTTGGTTAATTCAGCATTCTAGTTTCATGCAATAAGTTATACCCTGCTTATTTTGTACTGCTAGGTGAGCATTTCTCTCTCTTTTTCAGTTCAAACCATTGTAGCAGGTGCACTTTATTTATTGTTTAAATATTGTGGAGATGGATCTGTTGCTAAGCCATGAACTTCATTTTTCCACAAGCTCTATGCTGGGGTAATGTAATTGGTGCACAGTAAAAAATGCTAAAAACAATATAAAGAGCCAGGCTGCAGCTGAGCCAAATGATCTGCAATGAACAATTTACTCAAGGAATTTAGCCCTTTCCATCTGGCTGTCAATTATTAGTGGTCAGTTTTTGCTTTTTTTACAAATCAATTGTTTGTCAGAGTCCCTGATGAATTTGACAGGGCTTTATTGTTGTTGTTCTGAATATGTTTGAGCATTCACACACTATTAATTATGCTCTTCCTTGCTCATCTAATATTTAAGTTAGAATGTTTACCCAATTACTTGGCACTAAGCCCCACTGAACTCAATGGACCTTGCTTCAGAATAGACAGAAGATTGCATTTTAATGCTATTTTCTAGGTTATGCTAATATTAATATGTCCTCAGGATGATGGGATATCATGGCTATTGTGAATATACTGCTGCATCATTACAAAATGATGGATTGTCTTCATATGTGGCATATTTGGGATTACAAAAACAGCAAAACCACTGCTATATTTAGGAATAAAACTAAATCAGAAGGATTGTATATGATTGAGAAGATGTATCAAGAAATTTGCCCATTTCCTTCACATGTCTTTTCAATCATACAGAGTCTAGAAAATAAATATTGTCCTTCCAATTCAAACTCACAGCCAGATACAGAAAATTCTAAAGGACAAGGCTACATTCAAAGGGATACTATTTATGGAATGAATAAATTATAGAATTTAAAAATTGGTCCTGAACAGCTTTCTTTAAAATAATCCCAAGTAGATCTGGTTTATTAAAATAATAAAGGGATCTCTCTAAGATAACAGAGACACAAAAAAGGCAATAGTTATCAATTTGATATCGAGCCTAAAGAAGTCTATAATAATAACAACTCAATTTTAATCGTAGTTAAGCTTTCCTGCAGCAGATGCTATAATAATACATCTCAAAGTCTCAGCTGAAGAATATCTGCACACCAAGAGTTGGCAATACACAATCTATGATGCCACTAGATGGTGCCCACTGACCTGCAAAATTATAAAAAGTATTGACATTTTTTTAAAATGGAAAATGACCTGAAACTCAAGGAACAGCCAAATCTTGAAAAATCTCTCTGTTCTCACAAGAGATTGAAACCAGCTACTTGAAAGGTGCTGAATCACACAAGACTATTAGCATCCCATAACAATTGCTTTGGGATTAGGCTCAGATGATAGCAGGAGGTAGCCTTTCTTCTAAACATGCATGTCTTATTTGTGTGAATAATGATCAAAATGTAGAGAACACTGTAGGGAAACATACTGCAGTCTTATATCTGGTATTTATGAACATTATAATAGTTTTTCCAAGGAAAATTGACTTTTATGATAGAATTTCATTAAAACTGTCTTCTTCATAATCATGTTGATGCATTAATACAGTAGTCATATATCTCAGGATTCCCTGTGGTGCAAAATGTTTAAAAAACATGAAACACTGAGGGTCTATGTGATATGGTATATACAAATTATATAATGTCATGATATATTGGTATTCTTCAAAAGATCTTATAGTCATTTGCAACCTGATGTCTTAGCTGCTGATGTGAAAGGCCTTTCTTGTTATTATTTTTATTTAAATTATTCTTCATAAACCATGATGTAGTAGGAGCATCTGTGCAAAGGACTATTTTTAACAAAGAATAACAAATTATTGATCACCGTCACTAAATTAGAGAATACTACACAAATTATTTGGACCAGACATTAAGATAGACTAGAACTATTTAGTTCTGCTATTGTCTAAAATGCTTTTTATGTTTGCAATGATCAGGAAGTTGTCATCTAATGCTCATCAACATTTTGGCAGCCCAGGTATGGTAGTCCTAGCTATTTCATTTCGTTGGATTAGCTGTTGAATCTTTACCACCTTGTTTTCCTGTTTTCTGATCATCCATTGAGTGGGAGTAGAACTGTCTTTATTCTCCAGAGTTCTACAAGCACTATAGCAAATGGAACATGACTTTATATGCCTCACTATATTACTGGACTTGTTATATTTGAAATGGTGTTGGGAAAGTTATTTAAACAATCAACCTTATACAGAAGGGTCTTGAAAAAAGTGATGTACTTCGGGTTGTGGCAGGCAATCACAACATTGTTTATTGCATCTGATCCCTATAAGATTATTCAAACAGCTTCTTTTTTTTTCAACATTACCTTCAAGAAACCAAGATCCCTATAATATATATGGCTTTGCTATATTGGGCAGAATGTTTAAAATTGTACCGATAGAAAAATTAAGTTGAGCCTTTCCTTTGCAGCATTCACATTCAGGCAATTTTCAGTTGCCTAACTAAAGAATTACACACTGTTCCCTAAATAAATTGGAAGTACTCTGGTAATGATAGATAATTGCAAATGGAAACAGAGAAAAGTGTAAGAACCACTGTGTATATTTACAAACAGTTGAGACTTCATGTGCAATGTATTACATATTAATACTCTGACACATTCTTGAACTAATTCCTAATTTAACAAGTATAAAGAATCCAAATGGTACAAAAAGAGAGCTTTCTCTGTAAGCTGCTTCATGAAAGCAGTTCAGAGAAGTAAAGGAATTTATTATTGGGTTATCTGTCATTCATTGGCCCTTAGCCTAATTCTTTTTTATATGAAATGTTGTGTATCATAAAATGATAAGGATTAGCATATGTTGTTGGTAATGTATTTTTTTCATGTGGCTCATATTCTCAATTATTAGCCAACATGAAAGTAAACAATAGATAATATTCCAGCATTAATTCTTTGGAAGTATTTTTTTTTTTTTAAAAAAAAAGTCTAGATTGTTGCAGAAAGCAAAAGAGAAAATGTAATCTTTGTGGCATACACATCTTATTTCCTCAAACAATAGCACAAAATAAACATGAAGAACTTACTTCACATTTGCTATTGGAACATTAGAAGCTTTTGCACACTCAGATCATTGTGCATCCATTGACAGTATTTTATCAAGGTGTGCAATAATTCTAGATCCCTGAAGCAACATGAAAAGCTTGTACTCCTATACTGAACTGCTATCCTAACCCCCAACATTTTAAATACTGCCCAGAGATCTTTGGTTAAACCAAAACAATATTTTAAAATTCAGTGCTTTATTTACCAAGACATTTTTAATTATATTGTTATCTTTGCCTGCTTTTTCTAAGTGTGTTTGCAAATATTGTTTGCCAATATTTTTATTGTGGTGTATTTACATTGCCCATAATTAATTTTATTTATGACTTTGCATATTGTCTTGGAATCCATCTGGAGGATGAACAGCTCATACATAGTTTTAAAAAAATGTATAATAAATAAATAATCCTGCTCAACAAAATCTGTGAGGTAAGCAGTTTGGCTCAATCACAACCATCTCAGTGTTCAAAATTTGTACTTGCAGAAAGCTATTATGTAGTCATAGAGGGAAAGAATCTTGTGCCTTATTGGTGGCTTTCTCAGGTATATCTGTGGAATGTGAAATGCCAGAAAATATTGGGCAAGTATTTTTTTTCTTTTCATGCTTCAGAATTTTCTAACACCTAGCAGTCACTTTCTTACCAGAAAAGAAATCCCTAGACACAATGCTAATATGAGACCCATATTTTTTTTGTTGTTGTTTGCCTGGTAAGATGAGGATCTTGTTGTTTTAATCTTAATGGTAGAGTGTTGTAATTTATCCAGCAGGTTGTCTGTAGCAGGTAATTATGCTTCAATTTACTGAAGTCCAAAGATAGATTTGTTGTTGTTATATACCTCACGTACAAAATACTGAATGTAAATTAAGTTCAATCTACCATCAACAAAGTTCATCAAACTATATTCCACATTATGACTTCAAGCCAGTTTTTGGAATCATCCTAAGAAATGCTGGACATTGTATTTCTGAGAAGAGTGGTAGAAATTCAAAATAATCTTTTCAAGCTCCAGTTCACAGAATTCTTTGGAACAAGTCATCATTAAACTGATGCTATATCTGTACCGTAAATATGCTAAGAAATGGCTTATTGAAGAAAATGTTTATCAGCTGAAGCATGGTTGATACGGGACACATTTTTTTCCAGTACTATCTTGAGATTTTGTGCTTCTACTTTTGTTTCCAGAAGATTAAAGTAATACAGAATTAGGAGTGGGATCAAGAATTTTCAGAAGTGAAGGCTAATGGTCTGCGCTATATTTCATAAGGTGACCAATCATCCTCCTTTAGGGAGGACAGTCCTCCTTTTGTAAGGTCTGTCCTCCCTCGAAAAGTGTCCTCCTACATGTCCTCCTTTTTGATATTTGAAGACTAATCTGCAGGGCTTTTTTTTTCTCATAGAACGCTCAGAACAGCGTTCCGGCATCTTTTTTTATGGGTTTTTTTCAACTTTTGCATGAGCTGTGCTACTCCCCCTATTGGCTTTCAAAAGCCAATAGGAATTGCTGCTGAGCGTGCCAAAACACCCGTCTGGCAAACTTTGCACACGCAAGTTGTCTGCAGCGAAGGTGAATTGGCAGGAACTTTGCACCCCTCCCTGCTACCCAACTACATCATTCCCAGTTAGTTCCAAAGATACCTGGAGGAGACTGGAGCGGTAAGTTTCTCTTGATCTTCGGCTCTGCTAGGGCAATAATGGGTGCGGGTGCAAGAGATAGGGGCGGTGGGGGTGCTGTGGGTGGGGGTTTGAGGGGCGGCAGCGGCTGGCTGCCCCCCATGCTGTGGGAGCCGCGGAGCTCTCTCCACACGGGGCTGTGGAGGGTGTGTCGACAGTGGGCTGCCCCCCGGGGGCCAGAGCCGGCGCGGCTGTTGCTTTGGGAGCCATGGGGCCCGTTCTACACAGCAGGGCAGCAGTGCTGGTGGGGCGGCTGTGGGCAGGGGCATGACAGGCGGTTGACTTTCCATGGGCCAGGCCAGCTTTTACGATATTTTTTTCTTCAATTTATTTGTGTCCTCTTTTTCATTGTAAAAAAGTTGGTCACCTTAATATTTCACAGATTTCTATTGAAAGGAGGAATAATAGGGAAGGAACATTTTTATGCAGTAAATTATTTGTAATTGGACAGGGCCCTAAGGAACACTTCTTCTGACCCTCTCTGCAGTGTTTAGGTCAGCTCTGACTGTTCTGGACAGGTAGTTATTGGCAGGTACCCATTATGCTTTAGCTGAAAGGGAGATGATCCATATATGTTCTGCAAGCTCATACTTCAGTTGCTTCAGCCAGGCAGATCTGAGACAAGCAACTATCTTCACTGCTTCAAAAATGGCTTGCCAATGTGATTTTTATGTGCATTGCAAAGAGGAGTTAGATCTGGTGTATGGTAGTGGAGAATGGCAGGAGACTTAAAACAATTTCTTCAACCCCGAACTTCTGACAAAATGGTACAAACACAATAGAAACAGCACACATAGTTATTCAGGAACATGTCACTGTATAACATTAGCTTTAACCCCCCCCCCAAAAAAAATTAGTGCAGTCTTCCAACATTTTGCTGAAGGAGTGTTCTTTGGATTAGCTGATTACTATGTGTTCAATTCTCCTGTATTCTACCACTGAACTCAAGGAATGAATTTATTGCACTGGAGCCAAAAGTAATACTGATTACTTTTGTACTAGGAACACTAAATAGGTTTATCAGATTTGTGATGCAAAAGTCCAGGCATGACTAGATGGCAAGACACAGTGTTTTCTGTATGTCATTGCTGTCTCTGATGCTAACTAAATTTTTGTAGTTCAAATTTCATAGCCCTTTTGGTAACTTTTATTTTCAGAATAACCTTGTAAAATAAATTAGATGAAAGATGGTGAAGATTGTTTAATGAATTTTAGCTATATTCTGGATTAAAACAATTTTCTAACATTAGTCCTACATTTTATGATATTATGATTACTATTATCTCTCTCCTTTTAAGAAACATGGGAAATACACATTTGTTCATCTTGGATTTTAAATTTGTTTTAGTGTTTTTCTTTTTGCCAACCCAGTTTTAATACTTCATGATGGTTATTATTGCTTCAATGGTTTGTGGTTTAATTCTGGTGGAGATTCATTCTGATATTCTAGTGATGTTGAGATGGTAAAGAAATAGAAAGATGACAAAATGGATACATTTGGGACACTTCTGATGCAATGAACTATAGGATTAGGCTGCAATACTTAATCTAGAGTTGCTAAATTCACATACCCTGTTTACTGAAGATACAGGCACACTTAACTTTCTGTGACCTTCCTATTTTTCTTCATCATTGAGTTAAAGATACTGCAATTGGCCGATGATTAATTGGGTGTGTTGACATAACTCAAGGTTGCTTCCAAGTTAGAATAATTAGAATATTACCCAACAGAACCAGTAATGCTAAACACCAACCACGGAAAATAAATACTAATTTTGAACCTAGTATATATATATATATATATATATATATATATATATATATATATATATATGTAGGTCTTTGGTTATTCGGGTTTTCTCCCACGTAAAATTGGAAGTGTCTTGGTGACGTTTCGACGAAGTCTCATTCGTCATCTTCAGGCTGGTGCTTTCGGCTTCGTGCTTCTAGGAACAATGTGATTGTAGCTGTTTCCTCCTTTTAACTGCCAGTGGGAGTATGAACTGATTGGATGAGAGCTTGGCTGTGTTCTGATTGGATGGAGATGTGTTCTGAAAGACCAGAACTATCACCAAAACTGAACATTTTAATAACAGAATAATCACAGAAGCCATCGAGATAGAAAAACGCCCACACAGCATGAACAAACGAGATGATACCTCCCAACTACCAGCCATTTGGAAACCCGCCCTTATTGACAAACGACTCCCTAACACAAAAAATGACACCAGACCCACACTCACAAAAACCACACAGGATGTCACCACCACACATCCACGCAAAAAGCAAACCCAAAGCCACACCGATGATCAGGCACGACCACAAACCAGAAGCCAGACCATAGCTGCATCATTAGCCACTTTAAACCCCTCCAATCCATACATGAAGCAAACTGACACCCACCATGAAGATGAGGCACGACCACGAACGTGAAGCCAAAAAATAGCAATGCAGCTCCCCATTTTAAATCCCCCTGCAACTCAGACTAACCTGAGCACAGCCAACCCCCCAGCAAATCAGAGCACAGCCAACCCCCCAGCAAATCAGAGCACAGCCAAGGTCCTAACCAATCAGAACACACCTCCATCCAATCAGAACACAGCCAAGCTCTCATCCAATCAGTTCATACCCCCACTGGCAGTTAAAAGGAGGAAACAGCTACAATCACACATTGCTCCTAGAAGCATGAAGCTGAAAGCACCAGCCTGAAGATGATGAATGAGACTTCGTCGAAACGTCGCCAAGACACTTCCAATTTTATGTGGGAGAAAACCCGAATAACCAAAGACCTACATACAAACACCCGCGAAAACCTCAGAAAACATATATATATATATATATATATATGTTTAAAATAAAGTGAGCACCAGGGTAATAAAACTATAAAAGTTTAATTTAATTTAAAAATGCCAAGCTTTTGCCGTCACCTGCCGGCATCCTCAGGGCTTAAAAACGCCAGAGAGTGAGAGAGTCTCTTATAAGCAAGCCGAAGTCTGCACCCGGCTCCTTAATCTCGTCATCGGACCTAACTGGTTGAATTGTGCTCCGGTGATTCGTTTCTTCCTGCACCCCTTTTTTTCACGTGTGTCCTCATTTGCCTTCTTTTCTTTGGATTCTGAGGTAGGTGGAGCAGCCTCTTATTTTAAACATGAATATTCCCAGAGTTCATATTTTTAGTGTTATTAACCATATATATATATATATATATTATATATATATATATATATATATATATATATATATATATGTTTTCTGAGGTTTTCGCGGGTATTTGTATGTAGGTCTTTGGTTGCTCGGGTTTTCTCCCGCGTAAAATTGGAAGTGTCTTGGCGACGTTTCGACGAAGTCCCATTCGTCATCTTCAGGCTGGTGTTTTCAGCAAATTGCTGCTCGAAGCACGAAGCTGAAAACACCAGCCTGAAGATGACGAATGGGACTTCGTCGAAACGTCGCCAAGACACTTCCAATTTTACGCAGGAGAAAACCCGAGCAACCAAAGACCTATATATATATATATATATATATATATATATATATATATATATATATATATGTGTGTGTGTGTGTGTGTGTGTGTGTGTGTGTGTGTGTGTGTGTATACATATAATGTCATCTGTTTACATACATATATATATATATATATGTAAACAGATGACATTAACTTAAATGCATTGAGCAAAGCATGCATTTCATTTGCCTTGGTGTGTACACTTCTTATGGGTATATAAACATGCTATGGTAAACTCATCATCTAAATTTTTCTGATAAGAATGAGAGGTCCTTGGTTTTCTCTGAGTGTGCTTGTTTTTTGCAGATGTTTCATTACCTAAACTTGGTAACATCAGCAGTGGTAACAGGGAGTGGGGTTTGCTCTCAGTTTATATTCTAGTGGCTTGCCCTGTCAGAGTTGGTGGGGGTGGTCTTAGACATTCTTTGATTGGGCTGTTTACTGTTGGCTCTTTGGCAGTTTCTTGATTGGTGCATTGTTTACTTCTTGATTGTTGGTCTGTTGGTTAATCCTGGGGTTAATCTGTGCTCATCTGGGTATTAATTGCTGGTGAGGAGGTATTTTGGTCTTTTTGTTCCTTTTTTGGATTGTTGATTGTCTCTTTTGAACAATATGTAGATGTTGTTTATGTTATGTGCTTATTGATGACCAATTTGTCAGAGTGCCAGGGTTCCAGGAATTCTCTAGCATTTTTGGAGTTGGCTTGGTCTAGGATTACAGTTACACTTTCCCAGTTATAACTATGGTTAAGTCTGTCTATGTGCTGTGAAATTAAAGAATTTTCACCATGTCTTTTGGCTGCTGGTTAGTGTTCATGGATGCATTCTGCTAGTCTTCTGCCTGTTTGTCCTTACACTGTATGGATATGACTTACATTTTTTTCTTTGGGGAAGAAAGGATTTTTTTTACTTATTTAGGATGTTTAGAAGGGCTTTAGTTGGCTTGTGTGCTGTATTTATTCCATATGGTTGTAATAGTCTGTTGGTAGTTTCTGAGATGTATTTGATGTATGGCAGTGTTATCTTTATTATAGTTTGTGTTGGTTGTGCTATACAGTATTGGGTGCTCAGGCACTTTTTGATGAAGTTGCATGGATATCCATTCTCTGAAAGCTAACAATTGAATGCTAATAATTTCAAATCTGAAATGTTTTCTCAATTAAGGTACTCAGTATTCTTCTGACAGTCATACAAAAGTTATTCTTCTTACTTTTACAGCTTGAATACCATTTAAAAAGAAATAATATATCCTGTTTTCCTAAATGAGAAATATAAAAAGGGGGAGACTATGGATAGTATATGGAAAAGAAGCATAGGAAGTGGCATCAAAACCAGTATGGCTTAACAGAGCTAAGCTTTCTCTTTGCAATTTTACAACATGAATTCAAGGGCTACACTGATTTGGATGTTGTTTTTTTTTCATCCAAGACGCTAAGGACTTAAATACTACTTTAGTAAATTTTCTGCACAATTACAGATTATTGCCATAGCAACCTCCTGCATCACATGACAATTTTGTTACTTTTGAGACAAGAAACAGCCACTTAAAGAAATACACATAACTTAGTAATGGACTTCTTTTCATTGTTGACCTCACTTTGTTTTAAGCATAATTCTTTGCTTTTTTGTAGGTATGTTTTTCATCAGTCTGCTTTTTTAAACAAAATGCACTTAAAAATTGCTACAACAACTTTTTAACATTTTTTTCTTCCTTAAAGTATAAATTATATACTTTTCTCAATAAATACTTAAAAGAAAGGACAATAATGAGATCAATAAAGCGGTTGGTGAAAAATGTCCTTAGCAGCAATCTCTTTAGAGCGTCGATTTCCATACTATCTCCTGTTTCATTCCCCAAATTCTCAGGAGCAGTTTGAAGATGACCTATGACTGTCTTCACATCTACCAGATGCTGAGATATAGGAGCAAAGATCACTGTCCTGCTCTGAGCTGCTGAAGGTCTGGTAGGCACAAACATCTCTTTATTCCATTCCATACCAAATGGAAAGGACCCAGTAACTTGAACTTTGTATCCAATGATGCCTCAAGTTGAAGAGAAGAGGAAAGGACATGTGTCCTTTCTATTCTTGCTTCTGTGTTCTGGGCTACTAAGATGCAAAGTATTATTGTTTTTATTTAAAAAAAATGTTTTAGTGTCTTGATTGTAATACATTTTCTGAATTGTAAGTTGCCCAGAGCCATTGACTGAGATGGGCAGCTATAGAAATTGAATGAATGAATGAATGAATGAATGAAAACATATTCTTTGCAGGATTGAAAGCTCAGGAGGGATGAATGAAGAATCCCAGTAGGAAAAGAGAGCCACAGTCTCAAAACTCAATAATTAATAATTAACTGGTCCCAGTAGTTTTCCAATGGTTACAGGTAGACAATTTCACTGGAAAGAAATTGTTCCATGCTTTAACACTGTTGATGTCATGGGAACACAAAACTCTGGTGCTACTTTCCAACTGGGACACAATCCTCATTAGAAATTGTAAAAAGAAATATGGCACTTTGCCTGTTCCCAGAAATGCCTTTCATTAGTAGAAAGTAGCTCTACTGAGTTCCTCCAAATTCTCCATCCTGCTGCAGAAGCCTGTGCCACATGGCACACAATGGGGGATTGATTTGCATTTGTGAATCTACCTGGAAAGAAGTCAAAAATTAATAAAGATCTATTCCATGAGTTGGAGAGCCAATAAATTATTAGTATCCAGCCCAATGGCTCAATTTTATTCCAGCAATTGCCAGGATCAGCAGCACAAATGAAAGTAGAAACCACCCAACTCAAAATAAGTTTCAGTTCCATTGATTTCAACAGGGGAGTGGTCACATTTTAAAATTATTTCCTATTGGAGTCACTGATTTTTAACTTTGTTAACTTTAGGTGCACCACCCTTGGACTGATGAAACACACATCATTTGATTACAAGTCTGATTCCTAGAAGAACAGAACCAGTATTGCTGCAAGCGATGGGAGGAATATCCAACATATCTAGAAGACTCTGGTTTCAGATAATCATTTCAAGTTATTTTGTTTCACAGCAATCTAGAATGCCACACTTTTTGCCACAAGTATGCCTGGCCCAGGTGCCAATGAAAGGCAAAATAAAGAGAAAGACAAAGATTGGCTTTGAATGAGAACAAAGATAGTGTGTAGCAGAAACCTGGTGAAATGGATAAAATCAGTGGGATCAGGTCATTCCTGGAGAGGGTTATTCCAAGAGTCACCTTCCCCTTGAACAGGGTTTCTGTGTGTGTGTCTCTCTCTCTCTCTGTGTGTGTGTGTGTGTGTGTGTGTGTGTGTGTGTGAGAGAGAGAGAGAGAGAGAGAGAGAGAGAGAGAGAATCTGTGATTACTAAAGGAAATGTTCTGATATTAATTAGGGTATTAAATGCGATAGAAAACATTCACATCCTAGATCATAATAGACTGAAAATTCTTTTTGAAAAATTATCTTACCTCATAAAATATAGGATGTTATCTCATCATCAGTG
Organism: Crotalus tigris; assembly: GCF_016545835.1. Lineage (NCBI taxonomy): Eukaryota > Metazoa > Chordata > Lepidosauria > Squamata > Viperidae > Crotalus > Crotalus tigris. The sequence goes on along the minus strand of NW_024097847.1, from coordinate 756,691 downwards.
CGAGTAAGAGTGCTATTTGCTGTCAGTATATATGCTATCACTGGCTTGCCTATCAATGTCAATGGGAGTGTTCTTAGAAATTATTTGATTGGTCTGTTTGCTGTTGGCTTCTTTGGCAGTTTCTTGATTAGGGCATTGTTTACTTGATTGTTGATCTGATGTTAACCTTGGAGTTACTCTATGCTGATCTGGGTGCTGATTGGTGGTGGAGTGGTGCTTGGGTCTTTTTGTTCCTTTGTGGCCTGGGTGGTCATCCCTTTTACATAGTCTATAGATGTTGTTAATGTCTATGTGTCTATTGATAGCTGATTTGTCAAAGTGCCAGGCTGGTTAAATCTGTCTATAGGTTGTAAAATTAAAGAATTTTCATCATATCTTTGGTTGATGTTCGTGGATGCGTTCTGCCAGTCCTCTTCCTGTTTTTCCTACATAATGGTTGTTGCAGTCCTTACATTGTACGTTGTAGATGGCTCCTGTTTTTTCTTCTGGGGTTGTTGGTCTGTTTAGGATGTTTAAGACTTTATTTGGCTTGTGTGCTATGCTGATTCCATGTGGTTATAGTAGTCTATTGGAGCTTCTGAGATGTTCTTGATGTATGGCAGTATAATTCTTTTTAGGGTTTGTGTTGGTTATGCTCTATGGGATTGAGTGGTCAGGGACTTTTTGATAAAGTTGCATGGATATCCATTTTGTTGGAATATGTTGTACAAATACTTATTTCCTTTTTTTTTTCTGGCTGTTCCGGGTTGCTGCTCATCTAAATAAAGTCTTTACACAGCTTCCCTTGTGGGAGGTTAGGTTGTTGCTTTGGCAGTGGAATACCTGGTTAGTATGGATGGTCTTTCTGTAGACTTGTATTTCTAGTTTGCCATTGTGGTCTCTGCTGATCAGAATGTCCAGGAAGGATAGCAAGTTGTTGTTTTCTTCTTCTCTGGTAAAACTGGATTCCTTTAAAAATATTATTGATGTGGGTGTTCTCTAATTGGTCCTTTTTTATTATGGTGAAGGTGTCATCTACATATCTGATCCATATTTTTGGTTGTATTTGTGGAAGTACTATGGTTTCTATGTGTTGCATAACAACCTCCACTATAAGCCCTGAAAGCAGTGATCCCATAGGTGTCCCTTTAATTTGTTGATAAATTTGTCCATCAAATTGGAAGTATGTAGTTTAGCAGAGGTTTATGAGATCCATAATCCTGGGTGTTTTGATCTTCGTGTATTCAGTTAAGTCAGGTGTGAAATGCAGTTATGGATTCTTTGGCTAATTCAGCAAAAAATGTTCTCTTTTTAGAAAATTTACTTGGCTGAGAGACTGTTTTTAATGAATGGGTTTTCAAGTGAAAAAAGAGTTGCCAGAAGACAGATTTTATTGGAATCACTTCTGTTTTGGTTACCATCAACTTTCCAATGAGGAAAAATTATATTTCACTACTCATCCCCTTTGCCTAAGCATTTTTCATACAAAATGATGTGAATGTTTTATTATCATCAATAATCTTTGAATAAGGAAGGGAGGAAAATCTTTTTGTTTTGGTTTTTCTTTGCTGATGTGTATTTGTAACTCATTCTTGCATTCTGCTCCAGTATATTTTCTGTTTTAAAGAATTGTTGATGCCTCAGGGAAAATTCAGATACAAATCCTATCTGGGAACCATTCCTTTTCTTAGTGTCGTATCTTTATTGTGCTAATTTTACAGGTATTTGTGCAGCTTCATTTCTAATTCTCTTTCCATTTACTCCAAAGTAAATTGTGAGGAGGCTCCAAATTTATGTATTTTATGCAGTAAATCTCATTGGATTCAGTGGAAATTACTCACAGATAATTGTCCAAATTGCAATACCGTTACACCAAAGGAAAGAGGGAAAAAAGAAGAAGGCAAATATCAGTCATATGTGTTTCATATAAATAATTTTTGTAACGAGAAATAGGAAATGCAGCTCTTGGATCCTATTTAATAAAACTTTTCACTTTGCTTAGCATGGAAAATGGTTGAACACTGAATATTAACAGAAACTTAGCTTTTGTCCAAGTTAAGGTTTTGTTGTTGTTTCCATTTAAATACAAAGTTGAAGAAAGGTGGTTTTATTGTAGACATTTTCAAATCTGAGCACATGCTTATATCAATTTCCTTGAATCACTCCCTTTTAATTTTTGATTAGCCCATTTAGTAGGCTAAATTATTCCTTATTTCAGGAAAAATAATGGTATCTAGTGCTAAAAAATTGTCCAGCTTTTCTAACTTTTAATACTGAACTTGATAAGTTTGATAAACATGTTCTTGTCTATAAAATACAGCCTGTGTGATAAAATTATTGTAACCATGATTCATTTATATGTAGCATTTTTTTCCAAATAATTTTTATTAAGATTTGTAGACAAAATAAAAGCCAATACAAACCTCAAAAAAAGCAGAGGAAAAAAGAAAGAAAAAAACTTCGGTTGTGCTTCTGTTCTGCTTGCATTTGGAAATACACTTAGTGCATATATTCAATAATAACAAACAGATATTGTTAGAAAAAGGGAGGGTGTCAACTCACTTTCCTAAATCTATGCAATAGCATCATAAGTGAGCTATGGAATGAATTATTTGTTTCTTACTTAGCTAAATTGAAACATTGGTAGGTTACTTGTTCTTCCAAAGGTCTGACACTGAATACATATGTTATTTAATTTCATTTTTAAAAAAGAAAAAAAAAGAAAAAAGAAAAGAAGCCATCCTAGAAGGAATGTAAATTTTGGTTTCTGTTTTGATTTTTGTTAGAAGACCTTCAACAGATGGGAAGAAGCTGTTTTCTGTTTCCTATCTCCGGCCATAGCTCAGTAGGTTATTTTTCTCTAATCAGGAAAGGTGAGGTTACATGCCTCCCGACTCCACCATATGGACTCTGGCTGCTATGCTCTCACTGGATGTTTGCATCTCCCATCATGCTGAGGATTTAATGTTAATGTGATGTGGTTAAAAACCGCACTGTTAACATAACACATATAGGCTTTCAGTGTGGTAGAACACACACCACCTGCCTGTGGGGAGGGAAATTCATGAAATGTCATTTATCTCTAATTTTAGAGCTAGATCTATAAATATTTTGAACAAAGTTTTAGATTGTGGATCAGTTCCTTCCTTCTTTCCTTCCTTCCTTCCTTCCTTCCTTCCTTCCTTCCTTCCTTCCTTCTTTCTTTTCTTTTCTTTTCTTTTCCATATTACTTGTAGATATTTTTTCCCAACATAAAGCAATTTTCTTGCTAAAAATATTTCCTATAAGCTGCCAGAGGAAACCATGATAATATGGCTGCAGTTCTGAGATTATTTTGATTTTTCTAGCATTTGGTATTTCTGAGATATCCTGACAATGGATGTCAATTTAAAAGATGGTATGATAAAGAGGCATAGGGGGGAAATGGAAAAAAAATTAGCTCATAATATATTTAGCTCATAAGCGAAGCAAAAAGGGGCCAGAAGCTACTCAACTGTAGGGCCTGAACATAAACAGGGCATTAGGGAGAATTAACTGACTACACCTTGAAGTCATCAAAAATTCCCAACTGAATAAAAGATGGATTTCAAAGACTTCAAGATATCTCAAGGCCAATATTTCTAAAAAAGTCAGGAGCTGATTGGAGCTGAAGCATCTCTCTTTTCAATGCATTTGAGTGAGCATTTTAAATCTCCAAAGATTGAACTATAAAGAGAAATTAGTTTATTAATAATTCACTGGTTTCAAGAAGAAAAAAACCGTCAAAAGCATATGCTTAGGAACAAAGATGATTTTGTTGTTCCTATTTGGAGTAGGGCAATATATAGGAAAGTGGAGAAAGCCATGCTCAAAATTTTAATTCAGCATTGTTGTCTGTCTCTCTCTCTCCTGCTTTACTCATGTAAGCATTTATTCTGACTTCCTTGCAAGCTCTGAAAGTTTTTCAAATCCCAAATGATTTATGTGAAACATTAAAAGCATGTTATCATCTTCAAGTCTTTAATAAGCTAGGACATTTTCATGGCATCATTGATATCCCCTAGCTCTTAATTTTCAGTTGGGGAGTTGGATAACATTTCCACAGACTGCAAAAACAAGTTGTGCACCTGAATTAGCAAGTGGTACAAGGCTATGTCAAATTTTAAGAATGTTGACAAAGTCAGTGTTTTCTCTTTACTACCAATTGTCGAGGGAGTGTTGTATAACAGTGTGCATATCAATTTATACAGTAACTTTTTATAAATCTACAGTTTATTTATTTATTTAAAAAAATGTTGGCTGCCCATCTAACCACAGGGTATCTCTGGGCAGCTTAGAGTAATAAAAAATGTATCTATACATCTAAAGCAGGGGTAGTCAACCTTGGCTCTTTTATGACTCGTGGACTTCAGCTGGCTCAGGAATTCTGGGAATTGAGGTCCATGAGTCATAAAAGAGCCAAGGTTGACTACCCCTGATCTATAGCATAATAATGCACTTCTCCCCTGTATTTTTGCAACCTCGGGGAGATGGAATAGCATCATACATGCAGGAGCATCAAGACTGGAAAGGAGTAAAAAAAGATACACTGTGGTTAGATGGGCAGCCCAACAAATGTTTTAAATAAATAAACATTAGCATATAGTTGTATAAGTCCACATTAAAAAAATTACTACAAGTCAAATGGAGCACATGTTAAACCAGTGCAGGTTGTTCAGTGGAAGTTCTGCACTTGAATAAGGTTATCCCTGCTACTGAATCTACCCTACCCAACAAGGGCAGTGCAAGATGCAATGATTCCCCTGCTATGTGCTGCTCCACATTTTTCTTCTTCCACTTCTGCTAAAACTCTAGGAATAAGGCCCAAAGAAAAGAAGCGCCTTTTCCTTCTTGTTTGTTGAGAAAAACAAAAAGAAAATAACAAGAGCATCTCAAACAAAAATAACTTGCAGACAATCTGGAGAGGCCAAGGTCTTCTGAAGCACATTACCAGAATATTATCCCGAAGACTAAAATTGGAACAAAAACATAATTAATATTTAGAATATATTGAGAACATAAAATAGCAAGAAGAAGACACAGATGGCTTTTAAGGCTTCAGGAAAATAAAGTTTGTGAGTAAGCAGGGCAAAGATTGCAAAATAATATTGAACTCTTAACACCATTTTCTCTCCCATTACTCATTCTAGTTAAAAGTCTGTTCTTTTTTGTATTGCGGAATATTTCATCCCACGACTTGGGCAGGAAATGTTTGATTCCTTTATTGTTTTTTCCTATCCACAGTCCTTGGGAGATTCAGAAGAACACAAGCATCCAGCACTACCCACCCACACTTGCTATTTAGCATCAAGAAGGGGGGATTACTGATACTAGTAAAAATAAGTTACTTATAAGTATGTTTTTGACTTATTCAGGATCTATAGATCTTATATTGTTGAGCTGTCTGAAATGCTTTGTGAGCAGAGTTGTTTCTTTGAATCTCCCTACTGTACAGAGGAAACAGTCAGAGCCATTCAGATATCCAGATTACCTCAGGTTCATCTTTAAGTCACCACCCTGAAACTTTGAGTCAGTGTCATCTTCAGGAGGATATGCAACATAAAAATGGCAGTGACAACCAGGCGATACAACCCAGAAACTTTTTATCATGCATCATACAATGAGAAAAAGTGGTGGACTCTTATTGTCTAGTCATAGCTGCCATTTTGGCAGTGTTAACTCTATCAATGCATCTGCTTAGACTTGCTGTGATTCTTTTGTATTTTCAACAAGGAGATTCGGAGGATGGCCTCTTCAAATGAATGGCACAATCCTCGCACTTACAGAAGGAGAAAAAAAGAGCAGGTCATTAAGGAAAAGAACATGTAACAAGCTACTTCAGATATGTATGGATAATGTCATGAAACAAAATGTCACAAGGGTTGGCAAGATGCCAAGAACAATATGTTTTTGGGATATGTTTAAAAAGAAAGGGAAAAAGACATAATAAAGAAGGCAAAAATTAACAGATAACAAAGCCCAACTACTGGATTTCAATCTTGATTTAGTCTTACTGATATAAGGATATGTACCAGGAATGGTCTGTGTAACCACTGATTTTGAATGAATTCATATCTCCAAAACCAGATGGATTTCAATCTAGTTTGCAATGCCACATGTACTAGTAATTAGTACTGATTAATTAAAAACAAATCATGTCAAGTACATATTTCATTTTTTTCACTGGGTAAATTCATTAATAAATTGCAGGGATATTTTGTATGAATAAATGGAAAATAAAAACTTTTTAAATAAAATAAATAAATAAAATAAATTGCAGGGATGCAGTGAATATAGTACATCTTGACTCCAGAAAAAAACATTTAGGAAAATACCCATAGACATTTTGATAAGAAAGCTAGTTAAATGTTATCTAAGTGGGATTACCTGACAATTCCAGTGCTGCTTGGAAAGTCAAAAAGATATCCTGGTAGAAGGCAATGGCAAAGGTTTTCTGTTACATAGACTATTCATTGGGTGGAAAAAATCATAATAATATTGAATAAAGACAAAGTTAAAATTCTTCACTTAGAAAAAAGAAATCATATGCTGAGAATGACAATGAGGATGGCCAAGAGATTGAAAACTAGATCTTATGAGAAGAGATTGATGGGATGGACATATTTAGCCTCAGAAAAACTAGCTGATGGGGGATATGTTAGACCTTAAAAATGTCTTAAGTGGTGTTATAGAGAAGAAGGTCAATAACTACTCTTTATTATTCAAGAGGAACAAGACACAGCATAATAGTTTTAATTGCAGGAAGATCTTTCTGAATAAACAAAGAAAAACTTTGCAACAAGAAGAACAATTTGATAATAGAATTAATCATGAAAGGACATGATGAGTCTCCTTCACTGGATATGGTTAAACTAGATAACCGTCTACCAAGGGTGCTTTAATTTGATTAATTTAATTTAAATTAAATTAATTTGAATTCCTGCAACGAGTAGAGCAGGCTGTATAAGTCTAAGAGCTTAATTATAGGGTTTGCCTTTACACATTGAGCCATAAACTAATTGTGTTATCACATACCAACTAGCTCCCACCTGTCACATAATTTCAACTATATCCCAGTATAGTTAGGATAGTTAAGATTCTATTGGTATCTTTAGCAACGTAAGTTAAACGGACTCCATTGTTAACTATAAAGTAGGACAGAAATTAACTGCTCTTGGTATTTTGTTACTTTGTTCAAGAATAAAGGAATAATTTCTGCTCACTGAATTTGAATGAGCAGTCTTCAAGAAGGTCTGTTTACTTCAGGCTTGGCCCTGTGTGGGGTAGGATTCTTGGGAGAGGAGCAGCTTCCAGACCACTACAGACAAGCAACCCTTGGATGCCCCACTGCTACAGCTACAGAGGAGGGGGTGAACTTGGGCTGGTCTTTTTAGCCATCAGCCATTGTAATGGTTAACTGTGTTGCAAGAATGCCCTTATCTGTCCAGCAGAGGAAGATATATTTTGTGCTGAAGGATCCCACTAGTCTTGCCTTGGAAACAAAGAAGAAACCTTCAGTTGCTAGCCAGGATGCTGTTTATATTGTTTCTCACTTACCAATGTGCCTTGCAGCAGATGCTATTACTACTGTGGGAAGGAATCCGATGAGAAATATTGAAGGGCTCCTCCCAGTAATCAAAAGAAGATTATGAGGATAAAAGAACGAAGCGTTTATACTATTAAAGATCTGTCCAATTGTCCAGATCTTGTGCTGTTTCCAGACACAGCTCTGATTCCCATGGGAATCTCTACTGACTCATACCACAGGCCAATCCTAACGTTAATCCCAGTGGAGTGAGTTTAGCCAGAAAAAAAATCATTGCTATGTGACCGTAATATACCAGCCAGTGTGCATTTTTCTCTTGAAGAATTGCAGTGGAACCATTCCCAAAATCTGAAGTGGACAAAATTTGCAAAGGCATCCAATAAGTCTGTTTCATAAGAAATTTCCACTTTAAATTTACTATCAACTTTCCTATGATCAGGGGTGGGGAAATTGTGGCCCTCCAGATGTTTTTGAACTGTAACACCCATTACCCTGGAAGATAGCCCTCCAATGGGTGTAATACTAGTGGGTTGCAAATCATGTTAGTTCAATTTTTGTGTTCTGTAGATAGCAAATATGTTTGTTAATTTAGCATAACACTGCAATGATACTGAAGATTACAAACTTCCAGTGGAGAAAGTGAGTTGGCTTTATCAAGTGAACATCCACAGGATTCAGCAGCAATGCCTCAGTACACAGTACCTCCATTCTATTTTTGAGTAAATAATAATAATGGCAGATTAGCTGAAAAAAAAGTTTTTATCTATTATCAAGGACTGGTTGAAAGGCATCTCGCTGAATGACTACATAAAATGTAAAAATAATAATGCCACTCCTATGGATAGTAAGGCATCCTGCTATATAAAGCAGAATTCAGTCACTGGCCTTCAGATGTCCTTTTCTGAAAGCCCATCATTCATTCCCAGGAGCAACTATTTGTCTGCTGCTAATTCCATTAGTAGAGATAGATTTCACGTATTGGCCATTAAGTTAAACAGCTGTTCATTATGCTGCTAGAAAAAGAGCAAAAGCCAGGATTTGAGATGTTATTGGGACAGGGCAGAAGTTTCTGGGTTTGGAAAACCAGGAAAGCTACCTGTCAGGGTTTCGATAGATGAAACCAATTAAAAGAACTTCAAGACAAGAGTTTCTTCCTCAAAGAACATTTTATTCAGGAAACAAAGTATCGGCACTTACATAGTTGAACCCAAGACTGAGATTCCTTCCCCCCAAATGCAAAGTAACAAGTTGCAATTCCCACCCCACAAATGCTGTCATAAATCACATTTCCCAATTAGAGCAAAACATGGACTCTTCTCTCCAGTTCCTCAGCCTACCAAAAGCTTATCAGACAATGTCCTTGAGTTCCCACACTTCTGCATTGTTATGGCTAGCTAAACCCTCAAGCATTTACCCCATCCCCCCTTCTACATCTGAACTCTAAAAGAACAGAAAAGGCACATTAAAAGCAAAGGTAAAATGGCTGCTGAATCTCAGTTGTCAAAGCGTGGACATTACCTCTGACACCCCAACTTACTCAAACCTGGTACTTACACTGGTATAAAGACCAAAAGACTATAGAACACATTATTACAGTAGAATACAATTATGGTGCGATAACTCAATGCCCATTCCCCCCATTAGTAGCCTTAATATCTACTCACCCAAAACAACCAAGAAATTTGGTATGGGAAGCATGGGAAGATTACAAAGATTCATATTGAATCTTCACTAGAGCAATATTATAATGCTAAAGTGGCCTGAGTGTGTGCAGAGTGCTTTGCCTTTGCTATAGAAAAGCTCCAACTTATTCAAAAGCATCTAAGTCTTTAAGAAAGGAGTTTTTGGAAGCACACCTTTGCCGTGTTAGTCATTTTTTACTACTTGCAGCCCCATTGATAAGATTTTGGGTTTCTTAATTCTGGAAGTCACAGCTCACAAGATCTGTTAAATAGAAATAAGAGGGGAAAGTGCGTGTTTTGTAATTTTCTATGCTGCAACTGTAAAAGCCTGCTGAAGTTCATCTCTTTCAGGCAACATTTGCAAATCTTCATGCTACAGTTTTGGACATGTCAGTAATAAATGTCCTCAAATCCAAAAACAAGCACGTACAGATATGGACAATTCCACCTCCCCCTCCCCCCATTTGTTTAGTGTTACTTGAGCGGGACAGAGATCATTTAATGAATCAGTAAAATGGCTATAAATATTTTCCTTTATCCAGTTGTGCAGTTTCTTGTAAAGAAACAGTTGTCCATATCTTGTCAGTAACAGTCCAGCATGTGTAGTAAATAAATTCTAAACAAAGTTCAAAGACATGTGCTTTTTTAAAATTCCATTATAGTGATAAATAGTTACTAATGAATGATGGAATAAAAGAAAGCCTTGCAGGCTTTCTACTACACCTGTTCATTGATGCCTTAATTTGGATAATGAACTATGGGATGAGTTATGAACAGTACAATGTATGTGTCAACTAGCAAAGTAAGTGCCTTGGAATGAATGAGATGTATGCTTAAGTAACTCTCCTCTAGTTTTTAAGAATGTATAGTGCAGAACCTGTGTGACTCTTTCCTGCTTTCAGCCTGCCCAATACAAAGGAGCTAGAACTGCCACTTTTGAACATAGCTGTAACATTTCTCTGAGCTTTAGGTGATACTCTGTACCCCAAAGGTGCTTTTTCAAGAGGCAATTGGACTTTCTTTGTTTATTCTTGAAGATGTTTCGCTTCTCATCCAAGAAGCTTCTTCAGTTCTCAAGAAGCACCTTTGGGATAATCATAACCTGGATGACTGAGAATCTCCATAGTCCTACCCTCTACATATTTTTCACCCAGAAATCTCATGTATGGTGTCATAGGCTGCAAACAACATATAAGCTTGATTTAGGGTGGCTATAAAATATTTTTAAAAGGGGGGTACATGATGAAAGAAAGGAGGAATGTAATGAAAAAATATCATTTTACCACTGAAAGTACTTCCAACTAGAATATAATAATAAAGAGCAATGTCAGTTGTATTCTTACCACATTTATAGATTATCCTGCTTTTCTGTCTCCATAACTCTCATATATACTTTGCTATCATGCACCCAGCCTGTTTCTTTCTTTCCTCTCCCATTATAAACACACTCATGGGATTTTGGGATCTTTGATTAGCAGGCCCATCAGCTGTACCGGTAGCTGTCTTTCAGACTTTGTACTGGCAATGCCAAGTTGGGGAGAGAGGGTGGCTTGGACTCAAAGTTTTACTTCTCTCACTTCCTTCCTGTCCAGGCTATTTTACTTCACCATCACACAAACTACTTCTGGAAGCCAGCCAAATTAATTTCACGCCTACATGGTCTTTTTTCTTCCAAGTCTCCCACCATGAGAGGTTAGGAAAATGCCTTATTTGGGCTGCAAAATCCAAACTGCCTCTAAATGACAAAAAAACAAAAAAGGTGGCGAAGGCTAATTCTTTGCCACCACCTGGTGCCTGTCCAGATTATTGCAGCCCAGATATGTTGGCTGTCTAAGAAAGGTGATAGAAAAAGAGCATAGAAAAAGGCAGGCAAAAAGAGACTCTGCTAGGAGGGTAAACTTGAAAACATTTGGATTGTACTCCAACATAACTCCAAATATCCTGGCTATGTTATTGTTTTTGCAGCATATGTATGCTATTCTTTTGGCAGATAGGCTCTAAGTACAGATCCTCATGGTAGTATCTAAAGTGACAGCACAAAAGGAGGAAAGCTATGTGAGAGAAAAATATTAGAATACTCAAGTTACATGCAACAATGATTGTAATCATCATGTAATACTGCAATGATTTTAAAGCTACAGCTATTTTTTCAAATACCGTATATGCCGGCGTATTAGGTAACCCGGCGTATAAGACGACCCCCGTCTTTATCACCGAGCCGCATCCCTAGAACGTCGTCTTATATGCCGGAAACTACCAGTCTTTCCGGCGTATAAGATGACTCAGAGTATGAGATGACCCCCGTCTTTGGCGCCATGTTTAGCGTTTCCGGAAGTCGTCTTATACGCCGACATATACGGTAACTAAATTTATATTTTAGTTTTCATAAAAATTCACACACATTCATTTTATTAAATGCTGAGTAGGTGTCCAAACATTGCATGATCCTCCTATCTAGAAGGAAGGATGGATGTTTATGTATTTGTGTGTGTGTGTGTGTGTGTGTGTGTGTGTGTGTGTGTGTGTGTGTGTATGATGACATCTATTAGCTTCCAAAGTAACTTCTAGATGTGAGATCTTGGCATGTGAGGAATAGTGTAGGCCTGCTTGAGATGAAGTTGGTCTTTAGTTATGCATTAGTCATACTGTCCAAAGTACAGTACCAATGAAGGAGAATATTTGTAGCTCAGGGTTGAAATGAGGGGTCCTTGGTGCTCTCTGAGCTTGCTTGTTTTCTTGCAGACATTTCATTACCCAAACTAGGTAACATCAGCAATGCTAGTAAGGAGTGCTGTGTGCTGTCTGTTTATATTCTGGTTTCTTGCCTGTCTGAGTGGATGGGGGCAGTTTTAGGGGTTCTTTGGTTGGGCTGTTTACTAATGGCTCTTTGGCAGTTTCTTGACTGGGGTATTGCTTATTTGATTGTTGGTCTATAGGTGACCCTTATCGGTACTGCCCCTACTGTCTCTCGGGGAAAATGCTGCATTTGGCACAAGTAAGTCTAAGGTTGATAAACTAGTCTATATTTTCTCTATCTTCTTAAAATGTGTTGAATGAAACCAAGTAAGAGGGAAAGCAGAAGTCAATGCCTATGAACCCCTGTGAAAATGACAGCTAATGGAAGATTGTAATTTGAAGTGCAAGTAGAATAAGTAGAAAATGATATGAGTTAGCAACTCAGTGGAATGACAGAAAAACGTTGGGTGTCTACGAATCTAAGAGAAATATAAGATGGCCAATATTGTACAGTGGAGTTGATGTACCAGCAGAAGGCAAAAAGAATTATATAATAATAGATGAAAAGACTAAAATGTATGCCAAAAATATGAATTGTAGATTTAATGAAAACAATAATCCATAGATTAGTGACAGATAATGTGTTATGTTCCAGTTTATACTGAAAATGGAAGAACCAGAAATGAGTTTATGGGGTAAGTTTTGCAATATTCTAAATGACTGCAATGCAGGGGAGAAAGTAATGTGTAACTTTTATCTAGACAAGAGAATACAAAAAAGTGATTGGGTCATTGGGTAAAGTAGATTAACTGTTTCATTTTCTTTCTTTTTTTTTCTCAATCTTATGCCTTTAATTTCTTTGGCACTGCTTCTTATTCCTTTTCTGCCCTCTGCAAAATGTTGCTTACCCTGAAAGGGGATAGTATGAAGAGCAGAAAGACAGACAATACGTGGATAGATAGACAGACAGAGAGTGAGAGTTCTTCTTAGCAGTAAGACTCCTATCTCCTTTGTGAAACAGGCAACAGAAGAAAGCCAAATGACACTCAGTTGGTTTTGAATAACCTCTTTCAAGACCTCTTCAAGAAGACTGTTAAGAAACTTGAATTAAATAGCTCCAGTACAAAGCTGCAATAAACGTTCCACAGTCAGAATGGATGACATTTACAGCATTCATTTCTGTGATGATAAACCTGAAAATTTCATTTCCTTAGGAACAAGACCTTACCTCATCTTCTGAGTAAAGTTCTCAGGGAAGGGGAAAAAATAGTCCCATTTCCATATAGCCTAAGATAGCAGTGAAAAACCTTCCAGCAGGGTGTAGCTAACAATACAAAGCACATTCCCATTTAGGAGTTTTTGCATTTCGATGTATGATAGTAGGTGCGGGAAAGGAGTTTCTCCGTGAATTTTGGAGAAGGACTTTCTCCATCAATTTTCAGTAATTCTAATGTACAAGATTATTAAGGTATGATTTCCATAGTAATTAATTGAGTGTAACAGAATAACAGAAGAGTTGGAAGGGACCTTGGAGATCTTCTAGTTCAATCCCCTGTTCAGGCAGGAATGCCTATTTCTGTCTTACAAGACAAGGGAGAGAAAGAGGGAAGCTATCCTTCTCTGTTTGTTCCCAGCAGTTTTATGCATATTCACCGTATCTGAATTATGTTTTCTTTTTTAAAAGAAATCACAAATATTGTATTTTTTCCAGAGAGGTGGAAAAATCTGTTGAACATTTCACTTGTCTAAGATTACTTTTCAATATGTACACACTTTGGCACCCAGCATTACGAGAGTGGATGCAGGAAATAAATGTATGGGTGTCTTTCTAATGAACCCCACATAAAATTTGCCTCTTCAAATCAGTTGCAGAACTGAGCAACCATTTTCATAAAGCCATAGAGTGTAGCTGTTTGACTACATTTCCAACCCTATCATTCAGAGCCCAAGAACTGTATATGAAGGCAGGATCATCAGTTTACATATGTTATGTTCAACCATAGTTTTCATGTTAGTGCCCATTTGTCTAAATTAGACTGATCTTGTTTTGAACTCTTGGTTGTCTATTATTTTTTAAGCCAACTGGATTACTTCACTGCAAAAATAAAATTCAAGTTATTCCATGAGAAAATAAAGAGACCCAGACCCAGCTCCAGTCCAGACACCCACACACATCCACACAGCCACATGGAATTGTACTGTTTATTCTTTTTAGATCTATTTATTTCTGTTTTGTTTCTTTTTTGGAAAAAAAAATCAGTTACTTTATCCAATGACTGCTGTTGGTCAGGAGTAATTTTTGAGAGACTTTGCCAAAGCTGCTGGAAATCTTGGCTGAATCATATCAACCAGAGGAACTTTTCCCCATATTGGCCTCTCAAACAACTCCAAAATGTTAATGAACAAGGCCTACCTTTTCATAAGCCATCTTGGTTTTTATTCAGTGAGACTTTTTCTTCCATTTGCTGGTCTGTTTTCCCTGATGAATAATGTTTTCCCTCAGTTTAACAGCAATAAAATTTAAGCTATCAAGGAGCCTTTTAAAAAATGGTTCTATCAGTCCCTGGATTTTATGTGGAATACTGATCATGTTGATCAAGGTTATACAGTTCAGATACTATGCAATCAAGTAGATACATGGAGGGTGTGTCTGTGGGCTAGAAAAATCAATATGGTAGCTGCAACTGCATGATGGATGACCTACCACTTTTTAAATGTGCAATGTTATGAAAAAGGGGCAAAGCATCAGTCATGGTGGCATAGTTGCCATCTTGACTTTTTGACCTGTGGAAGCATCTGCAACATTACCGCATGCTCACAGAGCACCAACATAATACTATTAAAAACAACTGTTGGTACCATTTTCTTCCATGCAACATAATCTACCCTGCCAAGAAGAAAGCAATCAAAGTGAGAGCTCATATTTTTATATTGTTTCTTTTTTCATGTGTTCTGATTTATATTTCACTTTTTTTCTCAGTCTGGAGCCTTTTTTGCAGACAAACTGCTTAGGTTAACTGTGCACAACCCTATTCATCTCTGTTCAGAGGCATTACTGTACTCAACAAAGTCCTGTCAATGGATACTTTATTTTCTTATTTGTTAAATTTTTGTACCACTTTCGTTTCGGAGCTCAAGATAGTATACATGGAAGCCCTCCTTCCATTTTTTCCCCACAACAACCCTGTGAAATTGATTGGGCTGAGAGAGAATCACTAGCCTTAAAATACTGAGGCAGATTCCATGACTGAGGAGGGATTAGAACCCAGGTCTCAACCTCAGCAACTTTAACAGGTGTGGGCTTCAACTCCCAGAATTCTCTGTCAGCTGAGGTTGAAAAACACTGCCTTAATTACTGCATAAATTCTAGGTTTCTTTTTAAAACTGTCCTTCTGCTTAAGCTATTGTATATTTGAGAGTGGTTTTGGTTCATATTACTACTTAGTTATCTTCATTATAAAGCACTTTCCAAAATAATCTACTTATAATTTATCCATCTCATTTCATAAGAAACTGCCTGCAATTTACAATCCTCTTCCTCAGAGGCATGGCTACGTAGGAGGAGGAGGAGGCAGTAATTCCAGCATCCTGATTGTGATACTAGAAAAGTTTTACTTTATACGGGGAGTTGTAATACTATATGACATTTTGTCATTTTTTAATTTTAATGCTGTTCTCATTGTGTAATGTACTTTTCCCACCTGCATTTCTTGATTTTATGGTAAATAGAGTATGACATACAATACTAAAATATCTGTGAGTTCACAAAAAACAAAACAACAACTACAACAAAAAATAGCAGGTTTTCTAAAAACAAAAAGTTTTTCTAAAACTCTACTGTACAGTGAAATTCTCAGCTGGGTATTGGTTTTAAAGAGGATTGTTACTTCCTGTCATCTACTTTTGAGTTTAATTGCCAATTTTATTGCACTGGGCCAGCCAGGGAAACTCCATTGTGCCAACTGAAGAGCAAAAATGGGAAGACATCCTGTCTGGCTGTTTGTAAGCTGCATATTAATTTGGGAATTCAACAAGGCTTGGTATTGTTACACCCACACCAACCTACAATGTAATCTAAACTGTTTGTCCACTATTTTCACAAAGAAAGTGAAAGATTGTCACAGAGGCGCACAGTTTCTGTGAAATAGCTAAACGTATTACAGTTGTAAATGATTTTAGGATTGGGCGGTCCTTCTACATCATCTTCAAAAGTTCTTTCAGAAGATAGATGAGTATATATATTCTCTTGCACAAGATCATATGTGGCAGGGATTAAAAGGTCAAGATGGCAGTAATCAAAGCCCCATTCATTTTTTTTCTATGTCAGTGTCTGTGAAACAGGTGTGGCTTCTATTGTGCTATTGTAGTCACCATTTTAACTTTTTTACCCTATCTGTGGATGACCATGTGTCTTCAACACATAAAAACAGCTGCCATGTGATCCCATAAAAATCTATTTCTGTCTTTCATTTCTTACTCACTCTTTATTTTTCTTGTTATTTTATATGTGGATGTAGATTATTCATGATTCTTGCTTGAAAATCATGAGAATTTAGTTGTAAAACCAAAATATATGTTTTTTTTAAAAAAAATGAAATGAAATATGTGTTCATAATATAACAGAATAACAGAGTTGGAAGGTCTTCTTGGAGATCTTCTAGTCCAACTCCTTGCTCAGGCAGGAAACCCTATACCATTTCAGACAAATGGCTGCACAATCTCTTCTTAAAAACTTCCAGTGTTGGGGCATTCACAACTTCTAGAGACACGTCGTTTCACTGATTAAGTGTTCTAACTGTCAGGAAATTTCTTCTTAGTTCTAGGTTGCTTATCTCATTGATTAGTTTCCATGTATTGCTTCTTGTCCTACGTTCAGATCCTTTGGAGAATAGCTTGACTCCCTCCTCTTGTGGCAGCCCTTTAGATATTGGAACACTGCTATCATGTCCCCCCTCGTCCTTCTCTTCATGAAACGAAACATACCCAATTCTTGCAATTGTTCTTCAGATGTTTTATCCTCCAGTCCCCTACTCATCTTTGTCACTCTTCACTGCCCTCTTTCTAGAGTCTCAACATCTTTTTTATACTGTGGCAACCAATGGATGCAGTATTCTAAGTGTGGCCTTACCAAGACTTTATAAAGTAGTACTAACACTTCAACACTTTTTGATTCTTTATATAATGAATGTGATTGCCACACCCAGTTTGACATGGGTGTGGGTCTTTTCTTTCATGAAATCATCATTTATTCTTTTTGTTTTAATTCCTGCAGATTGCTTGAATGCTGAATCTAAAACAAGCAAATGAACAAGGAGGAAAGATGTTAGTTTTTCTCTGCCTTGCCATGGATTATTGTTTGCAAGTTTTCTTCCAAATCTTTTCAAGGAGGACATTCTTCAGCTGTGCTCTTGGCATGAGTAGCTTACTGGCATGTCACTTCATAAGATATATTCTTCCTCAGCTTCACACATGAGGAAATTTTCATATGCAGTTCCTATTAGTGATGAGATATTTCTGAATTAGCAAATGTTTACGTTATTATTTGACTCAGTGTTTTTTTCTGCAAAGGGAGGGATTAAAAGAATGGAATCCAATCTGCAAATATCTCCAACCCATACATAATCTAATTCATCAGTCCTTGTGATAATCACATGGATTCAAATGTGTTACTCTGTAATATATGCAAGCACTTATGCACGTATGAAATATTTCTGAATAGCTGCAGTTGAGTTATACACAGCTGATGCCAATAGTTTGATGTGAGGAAGAAATTCTGGGCACAAATGCCAGAGGAGGGAGGAACCTGGTAGTTTTGGAAAATTACTGGAGCCAACATGAATGGTTTTCTGCCCAACTTTAAAAAGCTCCAAATTTATGGGAGTGTTTGCATTTCAGTTTCAAAGTTAATCAGTGGACCATGGGAATGGGGCTGGATTTTGTGACTAATGTTCAAGAGTTTCTGGGATTTGAGGAATCTTGTTTCATATGTTTTGGGATTGTTTACTAGTTCAGAAATCTTATAAGATGAAACAATATAATAGTCTTTTCTGATTTGTCAAGAGTATTAGAAATTCTGGATGATGTCCCATTGGTTCACAAGGAATACATCTATAATTTAGTTTTCAGGGCTAAATATGCATGTATTTTATCTGTTGGAAGTTGTTTAAGAAACATATGATCCCATTAAACTAACACATTATGTTAAATAAAGGGAAGAGATGAAATAAAGATTATTGATTATTGATTGAATAACAGATTTTTTTCATGGAGGGGGGGAGATCTTCAGTCCAGACTGAACTGAGTTACACACTAACATTATATAAAGTTTATTGATAGCATAAGTTAACATCAGAAGGTATAAGTTTACGTTTTTGTCTAGAATTCTGTGGGAGGAACCTGCACATTATTAACTAAAAACAATGAAAACTAAAACCACATGCACACAAATAAATAAAACCTTTAGTACTTTATCGTCTTCTTGAAGTCCAGGTTTTGAGGAGTCTGGGCCATTTCTCCCTACTGTTTAAATGAAATAGAAGCTACCCAAAGTTACCTTGTAGGGAAGATGGGTGGCATAGAAATTTCACAAATAAGCAAATAAATAATTGGCAGAGGATGATATTAATTAGCACAGAGTGAACTATTGCCTGTATGGGGATGATGCCCAGTTACACATCCATATCTCTGGGTGAACAGGCAATATAATGAAAATTCTGATCTGATTCTTGGAAGTGGAAAAATGTAAGCTGAACCTTAGCAAAACCAAATAGATAGAGCCTAAAGAATCTCAAAATATTCTGCATTCAACCCAAGATGGCTCACACTCGTCTGTATAGAGTTGGCTTCCACTTTAAGTGCTCTCCTGAACATATGGCTCCTGCTGAAAGATCAGGTGGATGTCATAACCAGGGACCCTTGATACAATGACACTGTATGCATCAACTTCAGTTATTTCTGGATCAAGAACTTTATACTTATTTATACCCTGACACTTCACAACTGGATTATTGCTATTTATCCTACATGGTCTGTTCTTGAAGAATACAGAATACAAGCAGAGTTGGAAGAGATCTTGGAGGTTTTCGAGTCCAACTCTCTGTGCAGGCAGGAGACCCTATATCTTTCCGGACAAATGGCTATCTAATGTCTTCTTAAAAACTTCCAGTGTTGGAGCATCCACAATTTCTAAAGGCAAACCTTTCCACTCGTTAATTGTTCTCACTGAAGACTTTTTGGAAGTTTCATTTGATTAAAAAAATCACAGTTATTGCATAGTACCAAATTTGAAAATTGCCTAAATAGCATTGCTAATTTGGAAGCTTCATTGGCAGCCAGTTAGCTTCTGGCTGTAATTCAACAGCCTGATTGTCACTCCTAAAATTCTTCAAGATTCAGGGCCTGACTTGATTACTTTCTCTGGATTGACACTATTGCCCACCCACTTCTACTAAGAGTCCCTGCCCTAAGAAAATGCCATCTACAGGGATTCTGGGACTGAGTCTTTTTGGGGAAGCCTCCCCCTCCACACTTATAGCAGTGTATGACTGGATACCTTCATATATTTCCTCCACAAAACCAAAATGACTTAGCTCTTTAGGAACATGCATGAGGATGCAAAGTTTTAAATATCCCCTTAGGATAATGCTACATTATTGGGGTCTATAGGTTAGGTGCTTTTAATACTTGTTTTGTGTTCTATAAGGTGCTTAAAGTTTTTGATTTTTTTGTATCACTTATGGAAGCCTTAATAATAAAGGTACAGTACCAGAATGATAATCTTTGCTTTTGAGAAATACAGTGAGTCAAAGGGGTTTGAATTGTTTCCTTACACATCTCAAATTCTGTTTGTGAGGACATTTATTCCAGATCAAACTTCTCAGGCAGCAGACTTTTCACTAGTTTTTCTTCTTCCATGATTTCATATTCATGACATTGCAGCATGCACAATTCTGTTCAGTAACAACTAGATTGGCAAGCATCCCCAAACTTCTCTATCATATAAGTGATCCTGGGCAAGCCTTGGTCTCTAAATCTCTAAAATAAACAGACTCACCATTTATGCTGGAATGAAGACATGGGAAATCTATTTAACAATCAATCTCAACTTTAATTTAAAACATAAAAACCTACAATGCACATAGCCTTAACTCCATCTCATCCTTGCAGTTTCCTTTCTCTAGAACAGGGGTATCTGCACAGTAATAAGTAAGAGCAATTCGTGCTTAACCAAGCAAAATGCAAACAAATTGCAAACCATTTGTTTAGCCTTTATACATAACCTGTATCCCAAGCATGCATGTAGCCTGATTTTCAAATCTTAAAATAGCCTACTTCAACCCTGCTTTTAAAAATGAAACAAAAGAAAACAAAACAAAAAAACTTTGATCAAGTTTTAGATAAAGAATTTGGTATAATGATTTAATTTAGACCGAACATGTTATTTATTGTAGTCAGTGCCATTTTATTATTAGATCCATATTTTTGAGATTTTGCAGCTATGTCAGTTCAATATTGCAAACAGGCAAGGAATTCCCAATGTGATGCTGACATGTGCATTCACAATTCCTTCTACTTCACTTGAGAACAAATTGGATGCATAGACTCACTGTCCTATTCCAGTTGAAGATGATATTTGACCCATCTAATATTTTCTGGTATTACATAGCAAAAGATCAAGTAAGTTGCCAAGTTCGTATAAAACTTTTGTGACAGAAGTACTGTCACCTGTGAAATTATACATAATTATAACAAGGCTAATATTCTCAATGTTGAAATCATACAGCCCAAGTTGGCTTCATCCCACACTGGGGATATTTCCAAACTATACAACCCACTCACCTCCAGCATTACTTAATCAATTCCTGTAAGAAAAGGTCAGGAGGTGAGGCTTGACTGAAGAAATTGGAAGTTAATGCATTTTTTCCAAAAATACTTCAATTTCTAACAAGCTTCTATATTTCTTATTCTTATTATTCACATCTCATCACATTTGCTTGCACCATTACACCCCCCTTTCCTATTTAGTCCCGAGTCTGTTTGAATGATTAGAACACCAAAGAATTAAAACCAAAAAGAAAAATAGCAGTGTTGTGAGCTTTCACTTTCCACCAAAAAAAAAAGAAAAAGATATATACTTTAGTAGCAGAAATAGGGAGCAAGTTCATTTATAGATGTTTGAAAGGTAAATGGATCTGAGTTCATACAAGCTGTGTTTGAAAGTTTTCCCCAGTGTGGAAAACTCTGGCTTTGCCCCTCTGTTCAAAGCATTTCGTTCACTTACATGAGTCCTTCTTCAATTACTCTTTCATGCAAAAACTGTATAAGCCCAGGAGCAGTTATGATGCTGCCCACATGGGATTCTGGCAACCCTGTGAATGCCTTGTTTGTCTCATTTTACAGTTATATTTGGAGGTAGGCCCAGGAGGTAAAATTATCATGCATTATTCATTTATTATTCCAAGTGCAGTAGCACCTAAGGACCCTAAGCAGGTCTCAGGGCCTCAGGAGAGCAGGCAGCGTGAAGATGATGTACACAAATGTACTCCCTGCCCTAGAGAAAACATATTCTAATATTTAAAGAGTATGTGTCAAACAAATAAAGCAGAGGCAGAGAGGAGGGGAAGGACAACCATATAGTATAGATTCCGAATTGCAGGCTAATCTCTTTGGATAGCTCTTTTCTTACCCAATAAGTCATCCAATTGGGAGCCTCAGAGTGAATCTCCTTTCTTTGCGTAATGTGCAGGTGTTAAAGGATAAGGTTTGGACTATCAGTAGCATTTGATGAAATAAAATGGAAAGAGAACCTCTGAGCTGGTATGATTAAAGCTACAGTTTAAATATATGGAAAAAGTTGAGACAGAGAAGAAAAGCTACTGTTCATCTGACATAGGAGTCAATATGGTATGGGGTTAAGTTGAGGGGTATACATGCTGCCTTGTATGAAAGGCAACCTATAAATTTGATATAGTTTCGGAGAACTATTATTTCATATATGAGAAATACTGCAGACCAATTTCTCCCTAAAATGAAAAAGCCGGAGAGGAAACTGAACCTCTTGATTCTGAGTCAACTTCCCAAGCCAGCATCACCTCAGGAGCCACAGAAAATCTTGTGCCACAAAGAAGAAAGTCATGGTGATGCAGTGGTTAAATGCAGGATTACAGGCTAATTCAGCTCACTGCCAGGAGTTCGATCCTGACTGGCTCTAGGTTGACTCCATCCTTCCAAGGTTGGTAGGTAAGATATGGGACAGAGCCCTCAACTTCCCAGGCCACTGGTAGAGGACCTGAGATTGAAAAAGATGCATACCATGTATAAGGATGGGAAGGGGTATGTCTCTGTGTTTGTGTGTTAAACCTGTCGTGTTTTGAATGAGTCATAATAATCCAGTTTGCGATCATGGTCAGAGGTGCCTGATGATGATGACATCATCATTTTTGGCAGCTCTTTCTGTGAGTGCCGAGTGAGGTAATGTCCCAAGTATTAAATCTGACAGCAAGATTAATAATGATGGATTCCCTGACTTCTGCTTTGTGATTTAAACTGGTACTCTATTTCTTCCATCTAGGATTGCTAAGAGATCATCATAATATTAATGTGGTCACTAATGCATTCTCCACAATAGGGCTTTTGAGACCTTCTACTTCAAGTGGCATTGTAACAAGGGAGAAATCTAAGTTAGAAAGAACGAATTCTGACACTGGGCAAAAGCTACTACTTTTTCAGAAGTGGCTGATAGTTGGATGAGCTGTTGCAAGCTGTAAGATGCCTCTGTTCCATATTATTTTGGCTTCCCAAAGCTCCTGACTTTATCTAGTGATGCTAGTTGATAACAAAGACCATATCTGCTTTTGGGCTAACTGCTTGGCCCTGCAATAGTTTCAACCATTTACACCAAACTCTAGTCTAGTGCATAATGGGTGGCTTAGCCTAGGAAGTAACACACCTCTGAATCAGGTTGCAACTGTTTTCACATTTATTTTTTTACTTACCTTATTATATTTCCACCTATTCTCAATTTCTGAAGCAACAGAGGTAATCCATCTCTGTTAACCTCTGCCTATAGCTACAGATGTATTACAACATATTTAGTCAGTAACAGAATCATACTTTAAGGGTTCTAATCCTTATTTAAATCCTATCCACTAGTGCTTTTATTCCACATCCTAAATCAGTGATCCACATATGTCACAACATCCAACTCAATTCCTCTCATTGTTATGACCACTAAAAAGAGAAGGAGATTCCTAATAGGAAGAGGCATCTAAGTCTAAAGTCTAAGTTTAATACACATTAAGGATTCTGTGGCTGAAAGTCACTACTTTGAATTGCACCTGAAAACAAACTTGGAAAATACTGAATTTCTTTACATTCTTAAGCACTGGTTAATTAGAAACCCTCATGCACGGGTTTACAAATGTGCAAAATTCATCACTGCCCTGTGGCTAAACTGAATGACTTGACGAAGTAATCAGATGACCAGCTTGAATAAAGATTGACTGAAACCATATCAGTTTGTGTGCTTCTGAGAACTGGTCCACCCCACAGATCCAGTGGCTTCTATGCCTTCTCTCTTTGTATTTCAGAGCAAAGAGGTTTTGCTTAAACCAGGCTGAAGAAATGGAAATCTGAAATCACGAGGAAAGAAATGAGCAAACCTTGGGTCATTGTTTAATTTGCTAAAAGAACAGCTCCACCTAAGATTCCTTCTGCCATCTGCCAATGATGACAAAACAGTGAAAGAGAAAGACAAATATGTGCTGGAGATGGAGCAAAGCTGTTTCAAGGGTTGTGCCTGAAAAGCCTGCATTAATAATAGCAATATGTCCGTGGTACATTCAGCCAATCATTACTACATCCAGCATCTCACAGCTCTTTCTTTGCTTCTTTTCCCTGAAAATACTTAACAAAGTAAAGCTTTGTGCTGTGAATGTTTATTACATTGAAGGGTATGTAAGCAGTGGCATTAATTAGTGGATTTACACCCACATTTATGAAAACCAAAAGATCACTCTCCAAATTTTTCTTATGAGTCTAGATATCTATCTATTTCTTTTCCCAACCTATTATTCCTTTAGACTTCTTTACTGTTCAATACCTAATCAGTTCTTCATTTTACCATTGAGATTAGCAATGTAAAATAGTTTAAGAACACCCACTGGCCAGATATGATGTACAGTCATATAAAAGAGCAATCATAACATTCTTTCAATTGTCCAACACAGTTGTAGTTTTCACACTCAAGTTACTCCAAGATGCATAGCCCCTCCATAAGCAAACCACAACCACATTTCTACAATGACACAATGACACAGTTTCATTTTTCACCACTTTTTGTTGCATTTATGGTTTCCTTTACATCCTTTGTCCCCCTTGGGTTTCAGCACTCATAGCAGTTCATTCCCACACAAATCTCTAAAATATCCCCTCACTTGAATTTCATCCCAAATAATTTTATTATTTCTTTATTTTATTTTATTGCATGTTTTAATATATCTACATTAAAGAAAAAGAATAAAACAAAACCTACAATACAAAGGAAATGAAAAAGGAAAATGGGGACGCTGAGATATTACTAAAGTAATTATTTGAAAATTAATATATTAAAATTAAAATATGCAAACAACAAATGGAACTTTCACATATGAAATCATATTATTTGTCTTTTCTTTGCAACAATGAATTACACCTTGATTTCTGCTGCCCTGCTGTAAGTGAGGTATATCCCAGAATTTGGACTGGCACAAACCTTTAGCTATAGGAAGGTCATGTAAGTAATATGAGCCATGAAAAAAATATTGTAAAGGTGAGACATTTCTATACATCATACACAGACTTAAATGCATTAAATCCCTTGACTGGTGAATGTTTCCTGAACAACTTAAACTACAAATTAAATATACAGTACATTTATTCTGTGTGTGAGGGGAAAAATGAAATTCTTTCTTCCTTCCTGTTGGAAAACTCTTTGGCAGTAATGCTTGGATTGTTTTCTTTTGCAAATTACATTTTTGCTGTTTTCAAGATGTTTGCCTGGCTTTCTTGAAATCTGACCCACGTAATAAGTAATGTAGACCTTGTTTCCATGTTGGGGTGGGAGTGGGAAGTCTCCCAGGGCTGCTTAAAGTATAATGATTAAAACTTCCATGTGTGTAGCAAAGTCAGCCACTTTTGCAGAAAGCAGAAAATAATCTCCTATAACTGAAAGGCATTTCTCCTGCCCTTAGTTAACAATATAGTTAACAATAACAATCCTTGCAACACGAAAGGCAATATGTCTACTAAAAAAGGCCACCTAATCACAGCAGCTCCTATCAAATGAATACTAAGATGCTGGGGCAACTCACAATGGGAGATACACTTAGATCTGGAATTGGGGAATGTTACCATCACACTCTGTTGCCTGGGAGTTGTTGGTAGCTGCCCCTTCTATAAGACCAGTCTTTGTGTTTCTATTGAGAGAAAATTATTAAAGAATTGTTAAAGGTTTGCAAGATTAGCAAGATTTGGTTCTGTTCATTCAGCTTTTTAATATTCTGCCTCCTATCCATGAGTTACATGGGTTAAGAGGGACATAAAGAAATAAACCCAAATGGTATGTGTTCTTATGTAGCACCTGAATAACTATGAAGCATGAAAACAAATGCGAGATTCTGTCCTTATCCATTGCCAATTTCAACTTACCAGCAAGCAACACATAGAACAGGATAGATTATAGAGAGCCCATTTGGTCTAGCAGTTAAGGCACAAGGCTTGAAAGCCAGAGATGTTGAGTTCTAGTCTGGCCTTAGCCATGAAAGCCAGCTGGGTGAACTTGGGCCAGTCACTTTCTCTCAGCCCAACTCACCACCTCACAAGGTGGTGTTGTGGAGAAAACAGGAGAAGGAAGGCATGCTGGATATGTTCGCCATCTTGAGTTATTTATAAAAATAATAAAGGCAGAATATAAATAATAAAATAATAATAAAATAAAATAAACATATTTCTGGCAGAAACAATCCTCACAAAACAAAACAAAAACCCTTACCTAATGTATCCTTAAAAGGATTCTCTCTCCCACTTCAAAGCCTTCCTCACACTTTTTTACTTAAAACAAATCTCAAAGAAGGTGTGAGATGAATCTCTGTTGGGAAAATATTTAGTTGTTAAAATGCTGCCATCAAATACGCCCTCATTCCATCTCATCCTAGCTAGTTGGAGAAGAGACTGTAAACATGAGTTTAAAAGCAAAATGGCCATAGATGGGGTGGGGGAAGCACTAAGATAATGGAAGTAACCTCCAGATTTGTCCAAACAGCAACAAAAAACAGAGATGGGGAAGTGAAGATGAGCGGTGCAACAGTTTTGCCTGGGGAAATCTCATTAGCTTTTGGAAGGGTCAAAATGGTAGGTCTGATTGCATAGATTGTAATCTCCCAAATAAAAATGACTATTAACTCCAATTTGCCTTAGCTTCTCCTCTGTTAATCAGCTTGGTAAATTTAACCTGATATACAATTGTTAAAGAGGTGTTCTGTTTGGGGAAAAAGCAATTAAATCCAAAAGGAACAAATTTTTAATCACAGAGACAGAATTAATAAAAAAAAAACTTCTCAAGAAAGTTGGTTTCTTCAACAGAATTCTAGACAGAAATGCCTTGCAGATTACAAGAAAGCACTTTGTACTTCTCTGAGAAAGTCAACCCTTGACATGAATGATTAAAGCTACATTAATGCTACAAAATGTCTTTCCTAAAGCAGACTACCTGTGAGGTAGGTGAGATTCTAATTATTAAGAAGAAACTGGAAAGTCTTCCTAGTTGTAGAGACAGAAGAGTCTGTGTTCTGCGGGTGACATTTGCAACAACTTAATACTTATATGACTTTTCATAAGCTCTCTGCTATAAAACGAAGAAGACTCTCTCCTTATCAAATGTTATACCTTGAGCCCAGATAATAATGGAGTGGCTCCGGAGACATTCCTTCTGTTTTTAGAGTTGCAAGGAGCATTCATAGACATTGTTTCTAATGTATAAGTATCATTTTATATCAACAAATAAGAACACCAATCCTACATTTACTCTACAATCTACCATTTTGAACTGTTTAAACCCCGGACTTAATTTTTGAATGTTCTTCCCTAATTCTTGTTGTTGTTTTTCCAACATCTTGCTGGATGAAGACTACAAGCATCTCTCTTTCATGTTATTATTATTGATTCTAAGAAAAGCACACTCAGCTCTAGCTTTTGAAACTTTACAATTAGTTTACACACTGTCTTATTTTTCTTCAAATGATCATACAATAATGACATTCCTAATTTAATTTAGGGCATTTATAGTGGGTTTAGAATGTTAATTTTTCTTTGGATTTGAATTGTCTACAGCTGGCTACTGTGTTTCAGTTCTCTGCAAACACTCAGTCTTGTTAATAATTAGAATATAGGATATAAATATTATAAATAAAATAAAATAATTGTAAATACTAAGAGGAGAAGGATGACAATGACAAAATTAGCCAATATTAATAAATTTGCCAATCATTGGTTATGAGAATAATACGTTATAAAAGTTAACATAATTATTCAGAAAAGCTAAATCAAACCAGAATGGACCAGAATGATAGAGATTACTGTATGGTTTATCCTTAATAAATAGACATTCCAAAAAGTCTTATTAAAGTATTACAGATTTACCTATGGGTGGTTCAGAAGTTAAATAAATATGTCTATGTGAGTGTGCACATGAGAGCATGAGAGCATATTGATATATCCTGTTGCATATTTATTAAAATGTAGTTTTGTTCCACCTTGATTGGCATTTCAATGAAAAATGAAAAATCTCTTCTCCTCAATAGTAATATGTGTGGGCTGAAGACTGCAAGCCTCCTGTCCCACCTGTCTGCTGAAAAATAAAAATAATCCCAAAATTATATTTCCTGAAGGGAAACATAGTAGATCTGTCTTTGGCAGGTTAATAGTGTCGGTGGTGCGAATAAAGGGACAACAGAGGAGAGCTAATATTTATATTATCTTTTTTTTAAAAAAAAATCTAATTCATGAAATATATGGTTTCCAAATAAACTTCTTTCCAATTCCCATTCCTTTAAGAAATATTTATTTAACTGTTTGGGGGAAAATTAGAATTGGTATTTCCAGGTAGATGAGTCCCAATGGCATCAAATCAAAAATTAGACAACAAAAGCAGATACCAGGTGTTCTGGCTATCTGTTTACATTCTTATATCACTATTTTGTGTGAACCACAAGGATCACTCTCTTCTTGACCCCTTAAATCAGTGGTGACAAACCTATGACAAGGGTGCCAGAGGCGGCACTCAGCGCCCCCTCTGTGGGTGCATGCGCTGTTGCCCTAGTCCTAGGCCTTCAGCTGGGTTTTATAAAACCTTTTCACTTTAGACCTCCGCTGCCATGTGCAAAAAAAAAAAAAGATTCAATCAGTCAATTTCAACTTCTCATGGGAAAAAAAAAGATCTTGCAAAGTTGGAATTGATTGATTGAACTTTTTAGTCCCACCCAGTCTGCCATTACCACCACAGCCATGCCCATCCAATGGGCCACACCCACCCGCCATTTGACGATGCATAAGTGGGTTTGGGGTTGCAGTTTGGGCACTCAGTCTCTAAAAGGTTCACCATCACTGCCTTAAATGATTCAATATTAAGGAATTTGCTGTCTTTCACTGTATGTTCTCTCTTGAGCAGACTGCGGCCTCCTTGGCTTCTGATGCTTCAGTTATATCCTGTGGGGAAACACTACAATGACTGTCCTTCAATGTCCTTTTTCTTCTGATAAGAAGCAGGACCAGCTAGAGAAGCTGCAAATGATAGAGAGATCCATGTCAAGAAGAAGAATAAAAACATCACACTGCCACTTTATGGCAATAAAATAAGGTAAAAAGAAACACCACCACCCCCCAAAAAAACCCTTAAGGGAATTCTAAAGCATCATGAGGATGAACAAGTACAGTCTTCTTTTATAATGGAAGAAAACATTTTAGCAATGGTGGATTACAGAATAAAATACAGAATAACAGAATTAGAAAGGACCTTGGAAGTCTGCTGTCCAACTTCTGTTTGAGCAGGAGATTCTATAACATTCCAGACAAATAGCTGCCCAATCTCTTCTTAAACCCTCCAATAATGGAGCATCCACAACTTCTGGAAGCAAGCCATTCCTTGATTAATAATTCTCACCAAGAGGCAATTTGTCCTTAATTTTAGGTTAGAACTCTTTTGATAGCATATTAATGTTTTCATGCCATTAAGAATGTTGAGAGATTACTATGTTGTTGACCCCCCACAACTATCTTTATTTTCCAGGTATGTCAGGTTGGAGTTGGGTGATCAACCACTTGAAGGAGGAGACTGGATAAAAAAATCAAGTGATCAGCCTGGTCTTTCATCTCCATTAAGATTAGAGTGGGCTTCATGTCACAAGCGTTTCTCTTGGACAGAGATACCCACAGTTAAGTATGCTCAAGACAACTCTCACACAGCAGCATTTTATTCAGATCTCAAGTTCTTTTTCTTCTGTTGAGAAAGAAATGTATGAACATGGATTATTTAAAGAGCTAACAAAACAAAACAAAAATTGAAACAAATAAAATATTTATGTCAAATTCTGCAGATTCCATTTTTCCAAGCAAGAAAGATTATGTTGTAATGAAAGATCATAAGTTTATTAAAAATGGGGAACCTGACACAATAAAGAGAACTGATAGTCCACATTTGACACCCCAAATGTCATTAAATCTAAAAAATTAAAATGCAGAGCACCACTATATAAGATCCATTGCTTCTGCTTTCTCTGATTCTCCTAAACTATAAAATATTTTGTGAATTGCATTATTTTCCAAACCAAACAGAAGTTTTACCCATCTCCAAGCTTGAGCACAGGATAAATGCTGGGAGTCCTGAAATGGCACTACAGGTAATCTTCGACTTACAACAATTCATTTAGTGACTGTTCGAAGTTACAGTGGCACTGAAAAAAGTGACTTTTGACCATTTTTCACATTTACGACCCTTGCAGTATCCCCATGGTCACATGATCAAAATTCAGATGCTTGACAATTGGTTCATATTTATGATGGTTGCAATGTCCCATGGTCTTGTCATCATTTTTTGTGACAAGCAAAGTCAATGGGGAAGCCAAATTCACTTAACAACCGTGTTACTAACTTAACAAATGCAGTGATTCACTTAACAACCATGGCAAGAAAAGTAGTAAAATGGGGCAATATTCACTGAATAAATGTCTCACTTAGCAACAGAAATTTTGGGCTCAGTTGAGCTCCTAAGCTGAGGACTACATGTAGTTCAACAGTAGGGCTCAGAACTGAGCAGTTCATTGGCTACCAGTAAATCTCTGAGCTCAGTTCAGGTTTGGGATGCCAAATCTTTCTTGTGCTGCTCTCTTTGGCAACACTCACTGGTGGGATTCAGCTGGTTCGCACCACTTGGCCAGAACCGGTAGCTAATTTTTTTGTTGCCCAGGCCCAGAATGGACTTCCAGAAGCAGCATCCACACAGAGAACCAGTTGTTCACATATTTGAATCCCACCACTGGCAACACTCCACTGAGATGAGCACTGGTGGCCAGTCTCCAGATGACTTCACCATCTGAAATGCATGAGAGAGTAAACACTGGCTGATCTTAGTTCTTTGACCTTTGTAATTGGGTTCCCCAACAAAAACATTATTTTTTTCTTTTCTTTTTAATATTAATATTAGCCCTCTTAATTAAGAGCAGTATTTATTTCATTTTCCACTTGAATAGCTGGTTGCTGTTTTAGTCTGTCAGCTTCATTTTAACACAGTTGTACTTTTACATTTTTACTTATTGTATTGTGTTACATAATAAGTTGTATTTTATTATTTGTAGATTTTAGGTTAAAGGACATAAATTAAAGAGATACATAATCATAAAACATTTCAAGCCAAAATCAAATCTTTCACTTTTCCTGCCTCTCCCATTTTTCAGTATATGAATGTTTATCCCATGGCTAATTCTGCAAGAATAGATAATGGCATAAGCAATAAGCTCATTAGGATTGTTTACTGACAAATTTTGGAATTGCAGTCTCTCTGCCTTTAGCTAAAATTGAAAAAGTTCCTCATGGGTTTTACATTGGGCATTTTTCCAAGTTTGAGGACTTCAAGACAACATGACCTCCTGCTGTCATTTCAACATTAAAGCATTACCAGTTGCTGATCTGAAGTTTGACAGCTAAGGGTTGTTATTATCTAAGTAGCAAGTCAATATTCATGACAAACAACCTTTCATCAAGTAATCATTTTTACCCTTGAGAAAGCAGAACAGTCCTGAGGACTCCAGGTCAGTCCATCAGCAACAGATTGATCAAGTTATTACAATAGCTATTATGAAACTATGAACAAGTAATGGCTTCTGACATCTCATAGACATAGAACACCTTCTTCTTAGACCAGCTGGGGTGTTGTACAGGGAGATAGCAACATATGGAGTTACCACAACTCAGTGTCACTCCTATGTGTCAGGAAATATTATCAGGTTTGATTCAATATATATTGTTATTTTTTATACAGGAAAATAATTTTACCAAATATTTGAAAAAAATAAATTTGCATACAGCTCAGTAATTCAAGATACATATTCCATGCATATCTCTCTCTGTCTCTCTCTCTCTCCCTCCCCCCCCCCCCCATAGGTTTTTATTTCCAATATAAAATATAATCCTGCTTCCTCCTCTTCTATAACCAAGCAATTCATGCCAAGGTTGTGCCTGCTTTAGTTATTACATTATAGACCACAGAAGTTAT
Source organism: Crotalus tigris (assembly GCF_016545835.1). Classification (NCBI taxonomy): domain Eukaryota; kingdom Metazoa; phylum Chordata; class Lepidosauria; order Squamata; family Viperidae; genus Crotalus; species Crotalus tigris. The sequence continues at coordinate 724,929 of NW_024097847.1, read as the reverse complement.
TGTGTGTAATTAAATAGGGGGAAGAAAAGCCTCCAACCTGGAATTATAAAACCATCACCACAAACCAATAGTTCCACTTCATGTATATTAACTCATTTAATTTATTTTTGTTTTCTTCTTTTAAAGGTGGAGGGAGAGGGAAGTGAATGAGAAGAAATGGTTCTTTCTTGCCTTGTAAAGTGTTAAAAATGCATGAAGGCTCAAAACATGCCAGAAATAACCCACACAGTCACTTAGAAGGGGCATCCAAGAAACTTATTGCATTGAAGCAAGAAACAAGGTTTTCTGAATCTGACAAAGCAGCAATTCTGGCATTATATCTAATGGCAATTTCCTTTTCTTTAAAAGGATGAATCTGCTTTATAATAGTTTGGTTTGTAAGATTTTTGAACAGCAACAGTCATTTATATGGAGGATTTGTATTACTAGCTATAAAAGTAGACTGAAGACAATTTGTGATATTGCTATTTTGGCTCACATAAGTGTTTATTTAGAAATTCTTAGAAACCACATCACATCATTAATATCTGCTTTTATTTTTATGTCATTGTATCAGCAGTCACAATACTTTGTAGACTTTATGAATTTTTTAAAATTTATAAAACATAAGCTAAAGATAAATCTTTATCCAATTATTATTTAAAGATTATACACAGGGAGATAGAATAAAAGGGCAAAACTAACAAGGAAAAAAAATAAAGAAAACCTACCTTCCTTCCTTCCTTCCTTCCTTCCTTCCTTCCTTCCTTCCTTCCTTCCTTCCTTCCTTCCTTCCTTCCTTCCAGCAAATATTTATATTCATTCTTCTTATGGATGAAAGACTTCTTTAGTGGATCTATAAATTCACTAAGTAGCACCCAGTTCATAATTTTCAGAATGTTATGATACAGATGTCCTGACAAGCAAAGAAACAAAACATATACATGTACATGAAAAAAAAGTCAGCATAAATAATACTTGGGTAAGAAGAGAAAATAATCAAAACTGACATTGTGCATGTTATACCACATACAATTGCACTTTTTTTTTTTTCAGATGTATGAGCGTTGAAGAGATTTCCTAGTTGGAAAATGAAAGTCTCCAAGCAAATAGCTCAGAGAGCAACAAGGACTCTGCAGAATGGTATGCACAAAATACATGCAGTTTTTCACACTTTGTTAAGAGCTCAGAGTGATATGACAAAGGAGTAGGAAAAATAAAACTGAAGAAGATATTTCTCCACCTTTGCCTAAGTTTAAGAGAGTGTAAGGCTACTGATTAGCTTAAATAAATCATTTAATTCCTGCTGTACAAAACAGAGATGAAATTATGATTTGGGAATTTCTGACACATTCAGCAATCAGTGCTGTCAAGACACAAGTGTTTCTATTGGAGGAGTAACACTGTAGTAACGTCAGAGGAATTCATATAAGAGCAAAGAAAAGGTTTATTTTTAAAACTGAATTGGAGCTATCCTTTAAAGGCATGACACCTTCTTAATAGCAAAAAAGATATTTTCTCCTACTGATAGAAGATACTCACTAAATCCTTCAGATACAAGACTTTTCAAGAGCATTTTAGTCCCTGTGGGCTGCAAATAACTTATTTTTAAGGAAGAGGGGTAGAAGGATGTCATAATGAAGAGGGTGGGGCAAATGAATCTAGAATCATGATTTTTTGGCTTCTTTTCCTTTATTTTTTTAAATCCCATTTCTATATTTTTTTTATAATTACCTCAAGAAATATCCTAATATTTCTTCTTCCTTGGCCACCCTTTGCATAGTGGGCCAGACCTGATAGCTGGTATTATTTGATCTAGCTATTTTATCTGTTTATATCAGTACTTCCCAAACCTTTTTCCTTCATTACGTAAAACTGGAAATCCTTTTTATCCAATATAGGTAAAACAGTGTAGTGTGATTCTATAAAAGTCCCAGTTATGATTGTATAATGGATTTATGTGTCATTACTCCCCCCTCCCAAAAATCCCCACACTTTCACTTTCATGTGGGGTGAATTACTCAGGTTTGGGAAGCACTGTTTATATGTGGGATTTGTTTTTTTTTCCACAGCAAAATTGATATTTGAATTTAATACTCATGGAAAAATTAAAAATTTGAAATGATATGCCTCCTCTCTCCTCCCATCATTTAGCACTGGCATTACTGGTACTCCTCAGCAATTTTGATTTGTCTTGGTCTTTTTTGTCAGTTCATTTTAAAGCTTCAAGCCAGACTCCTTTTCAACTGTCATGGCTCCCATTTCTTTTCACAGCTTTCAGGGGAGAAATGATAGGCAACCTGTAATGTCCTAGGAAGACACTAAATTGGTTTTTATTTCAAACTTGGCAAAAGACTGTGAAATTCTGGGAGTTGAAGTCCACATATCTTCAAATTGCCAAAGTTGAGAAACACTGTGTTAAATGAATCTCAAGAATGAATATTTATATAAGCTTTAAAAGAGTCTCCTGCTCTTTTAAAAGATGGGATCATAATTACAGAATACAAATATAAAAAGCTTCTTGCTACTAATATTTTTAACTAATGTATGTGAGCATCCCATGTATATGACTAAGCATCCCATGTATATGACTAATAAGATGTCTGATGACTTTGAGAAGGACCAGCTGTTAATTAGGTCACAAAACAACATAAAACAATATCTTAGGAATGATAACGTGATATTTACGTTACTTGCTTTGTAGGTAAAAGTGCTGTTTTATATATATCTTGTTGCTAGACATATTTATTTCAATGTAACCCTCATGCTGAGCATATCTACATGGTTGAACTTTACATCCTATTCATGTTATCTGCAGAGTGTGCTGAAAAAGATCTGAAACGATGGACAACTGTTAATCACTATTAAATCCGATGGGCTATTATACTGATCTATTATACTTCAGTCTCCTATAGTCTTATAACTGTACTGATTGATCAAACTATATCAAAGTATATCATATGGGTAGATAACCCTATTTAGCATAGCCAGTTATGGGAAATGATGGGACATATTGTACAGTGGTAGCTAGAACATCACAATCTGTTTTCTATTTTTGTTTATATAAGGCAAATATTTATTTTATCAGGCCAACATATTAAAATTAACAGTTAGTGACAAATCTTAAACAAATTTGATTTTACCACCAGCAATATTCTAAAATTTGTAAAATGCATTTATCCATTAGATATGAAAACTGTAGACTTCAAAAAACCTACTGGGTGTCCATATAAGCAAAAGTATATTTTAGAACATGGCTGATATTTCTGTAGTGTGCTAAATTTTTTGGTAGATATGCAGAATTTTCTTGACACATGCCTAGATATGTAGAGGTTTCCTAGCTGCTCGGAGATGTGGTTTTTAATTTTATTTTTAAAAGCTGATCTTTTGTTCTGAAAAACAAGAACATTCAGAACACAAACTACTTCCTTTCTGTGTAAGGATCACAAATTTCATAATAAGCTATGTATCTAACAACCTTATTATCTTTTAGCATGTGAAGCAATACCACTGTGTTTGTGGTTAAGATTTTTTGCTTTGGCGTTTTAATGATACAATGAAATGGAAACAAGCAGAGAAAATTATCTTCTCTCTCAAAACTGGAGCACAAAGGAGACATTTTCACCCACTGCTTCAAAATAAAGCTAACCCTTACTCCAGAGGTCAGAGTCCATATTTTTTAAATGTTGAGAAATAAAGCCTTAAGCCATCCATTAAAGATTATACGTTTATTTCCAAACAAATACAAAATAATACATGAGTTCCAGTTATCCTTGATCTAAGGGTGAAGAAACAGAGATTTCAGTAGTGGAATATTCTGAAGAAACCAAGAAAAATATTCTGATTCAGCTTTATTTTCTCCTATAGATTCTCATTTACTAAGGATTAATATTTAGCTATTATTTTAATGTAAGCCTCCCTCTTCATACTCAATTGTTAATAAATATTTATCGACAAATAAATAAAAATACAGAATGTAAAGTTATCACTGTCATATTAAAAATACAAAACCAGAAGCTAAAATGACTATCAGTCCAACCTAAAAAGGCTAGCTGAAGGATGGAGACTTGACTCCATTTTTAAATATTCAGGATACAGAATACAAAGCTCTTCCCCCTCCAGTGATGAAGAAATGACAACATGCACACTGTAATATTGTAACATAGACTCTATTTCTCTGTATTTATTTTCTGATGTCAGATGCAAATACACACGTCATGAGATTCATGCCTTGTCATCAGACGCCCCTGCTGCTGATATCTCTATTTTCCATGCATCCTATAAATGAGGCTCTAAAATTGGATATATCTTTAAGCAATCCTTTCCTGATAACTATAATGCCGTGCGTATTAACACTTGGGAGATTTAGAGCTCTCCTTGAATTGTGCTTTGAGAGCAACTGAGTTCTGGCTGACCAAATATGTGGATACAACTCTGTGAGAGATTTGTCTTTCCAATTCTCAATTTCTGCACCAGCCAGGATTGCAAAGCTGTGCAGGGGTTGGTGGTGATTATAATTCAAAAAACCTCAACAGATGTGCTGATCCAGAGGTAGCTAGGTGGAGCTGGGCTGCAAGGAGAAATAAGGATTGGTGGTGTATCATCCTCCCAACTGTTTAACAGCAGACCTTCCTAAGCTCCTGGATCTCATTAGCAGGTTGACAATAGAGTTTCTCAGACTGTTCTCCAATCTCCATATCCCTGAATATGTGACTCAATACTTCATGGCCTCAAAAACAACCATGAGTTTGATATCAATCCCAACTCTAGTGTGTAATGTCACATATTAGATTTGTTCCTCTTGCAGCAGATGGAGAACATTGATATTAGTCCTTTGTCGTGATCAGCTGCACATCATTAGAATCCTCAACTTCTGCAAGAGTGGAACTAGACAAGATGGTCTACTCCAGGCACCGGTTGTATCTTGAGGATGTTTTTGAGGATTTTCTCAATGATGTGCAGGAAAGAGCATGGCATAATTGCCAATGTCTAAGAAATGAAGCAATTAAACTGATCATTAGTGATGCTGGTGAATTATCAAGACTGAATATTACTCAGCACAAGTATATTCTATTGTTTGAGGCTCTGCTGTATATTTCATTCCTCTTATTGTATATCATTATGCAGACCTGTACGAGCTCTCTCAAACTCTGCTGGGGAAAAAATTCTGCAGCTTCTGTGACATGTTTCCAAAATTATTTGTGAAGTTCTTCATGATTGCTTAAGATACAACTCTAACAATTCAAGGTAAAGGTCATCTGACAAGATGACCAAAATAACCTCAATCCATATCCTGGCAAAAGTCTGGTTGAAATAAATCCAGGCAATTAGTATTTTTCAAAAATGCCTTGAGATATTAGGCCATCATTTTCTTTATTTTATCTGAAAATTGTACATTTCAGATCAGTTGAAAATTCTTAAGCTTTTCTGGTTCCAACTGAAGACTGAAAAGATGTAAATAAAAATCTTGTAATAGACCCCTTCATTGAAGAATGGGGTGAAATTATAGTGGAAGATGCTCGATGGATTCAGAAAGGAAAAAAAGTTGTGTAAATATATGCAATTATTTTAACTCCAATAGTTTAAATCCAATATCTAGTAAAATATTGGATCTAAAAGATGCAATTCAATGGTGAGAAAAATAAGGTCCTGCATTTATGCAGGGAAAACCACATGCACAGGTATAGAATAGGCAGTACTTGTCTCAACAGGTAGTACTGTGAGAGGGATCTATGTGTCCTGGTGGACCACCATTTAAATATTAGTCAGTAATCAAAGCCAATGTTAATGAAGCCAATGTAATTCCAGGCTGTATCAATAGAGGGATAGCATTAAGATCATGAGAAATCATTGAAGTGATAGAAGAGATAGTATTGATTCTCTATACTGCACTAGTAAGGGCACATTTGGAATGCTATGTCCGGTTCTGGTCACCACAAAAAAAAAAAAAAGATGCTGAGACACCAAAGAGGAAAGTTTAAAATTAAATATGCATCTTAAAATAAAAGTCAGAGGAGACAAAATATATACTTCATGCTTTTCTAGGTATTTCTACTGAAAAATAACGAAACCTTGGTCTCTGGAGCCCTTTAAATAATGAGATGGTTTTTATTAGCTAGAATATTATGAGGGAGAATCCTGTAATGACACGTTGGGGCCAATAACTTGTTTTCTCTCTCTCTCTCTCTCTCTCTCTCTCTCTCTCTCTCTCTCTCTCTCTCTCTCTCTCTCCTGCCACAAGCACAAGCGAATTACTGCTATTTAAATCTATTCACATTACAGTCGCCTGTAGAACTCTTCACCCTGCCTTCAAAGTGCTCTCATCAAGGCTTTATTTATTCCACAAGAAACACATGAGTGGGCTAGGCTGAGAATTAAAAAAAGATGGGCATTTTTTATGGTATATTCCAGGCTCAAATCTTTCTTTCTTAAGATTTCCCATTTATGTTGAAAAAAATAAGTTATGAAGGAGGTAGAGAGAAGAGTTGGTGGTGCAGGCTTGAACAAATTTCCTTTGGGATTTGGCTAATGCAGCAAGACAGAGGAATTCAGTGTATGACCTTGGGAACATCATTTTAGGTCAAATGTTGCTGTGGGTTGTTGGCTTAAGTAAGATAAACCCATAAATAGGCTAAGCACACCCCACTTCTTTAGCTTCCCACTATAAATGAGATTTCTAAGTACCACAGAAATTTAGGTACCACATTTGGGCCACTTCCACTTGAAAAAGTAAGCTGAGAATGTCAAAGGGATAAAACTCAAACCAGCTTGTGATCCAAGGCTTGTTTTTTTTTTATCACTCTGATGTCCAACCAGCATCCAAGGATTTACAGCTTGCCCTTGACGTTCACCTGCAAGAAAAGGAAGGCATTAAGCACATTAGCTCTCTCTGATTCAGTTATTTTGCCTTTCAAAAATTCTGCAAAGTGAGGGCATTTTCTCTTGCAGCACAGATTTAATGGTTCACCATGGGAGGAAGACTAGATTGTCCCATTTGCCATTACCTTTAAGGCACCTCTGCATGGCTTTCAATTTTGTGTGTGGATATGTCCCGCTTGCTTTTTGGTGACCCTTCCTAAACTCCATTTCTGCCAGCATTTATCCTGCAGGTTTCTAATAACTAGTTCTTTCTTCCTGGGACTTTATATTTTCTCTAATTCCCTTTTTCCTCCCCCATTTTGAAAAATTGTAAGAAATTATTAGGGAGGAGGTGAGAATGGGGGGAAAGTACCTAGAACATTCTGTTAGTTGGATAGAAGAGGAAGGGTGCTGCATGTAAACATGAAATTTCCCAATAAAGACCAAATTCATCCCAACCCTTGGATTCAAAACTAGGCAAACCAGATCCCAAGCATTCAGGATGAAATCTTTCTGACTGCCTGGGCTTGGCTGAAGATGCTGTCACTGCAAGTGATTATCCTCCAGGAAAGGACTTTTGTTTGTATTTCAGAGAGACAGCTTTCCTGCATTATATATGATCCTCGTGATTGTTCCCATATCTGCTTTACACTCAATGTGGCAAGGTTGTTCATTTCTTGCATGGCTGTCATTCTCTCCCTCCTTCACCCTTTCCACACCCTCTGAAGGTGCTGCATATGGGTGATAGCAGTGCAAATCAGTAAATATGAATGCCTTTGTAACATGCATGTTTATGTTTGTGGATATATTTGAGAAGCCAATATCTGGAAGCTGAAGAAAAATCCTGTCCTGAGGATTTTTTGATTTGCCTATACCTTTAGGTAAGACGAAGTTTTAGCTTTCACCAGATTTGTGTTCTGTGCAAGTGTATAAGCACACACACACATATTTTCCAAGCACCATAAAATTATCTACGGTACTTAGTTTGGGAGTTTTTTGCTCCAAACATTTCATACTAGATGTCAACACTACAACGATCCTGGCTGAAGCCATTTTTTCTTTGTTTTCACTTGCCACAGTACTGGGAGGCAGAATGAGTGGTTTTAAGGTTAGACCAGAGGTGTCAAACTCACAATGTCACGTGATGTATCGCGATGTATCGTGCCTTTTTTGCCATGGCTGACAATGGGGTGGGCGCGGTTTCACTATGATGCATCCGGACCTTGGGCCGGCAGTTTGACACCCATGGGTTACAGTAAACAATAATTTGTCCCATAGGAACCAAGATCATTGCTGCCTGACTTTTGGTGGGCTGAGCCTTCCATTAGAAAATTCGCCAAAGTATTCTATTGGCGAATGTGGATAATGATGGGGTGGGAAGTTCAATTTTGTAAAATTGTAATGCTTGGGAAGGAACTCCAGACTTGATTTCACTTTTGACTGTGCCGATACTTTGTAGCCAATAAATATGTTCTTTAAGGAAACCTCTAGCCTTGGAGTTCTGCTTTTACTGCTCTCATCTATTGGAAGCACGACACTAGAAGCATTTACAGCTGTACAGGAACAATGATTCCAAAGAAATTTTAATGATTCTGCTTTTAAATGGCTCTGAATTTAGGAGTAGTTAGCAAGATTAATGGAAAATTGTTGGGCTTTAATCTTGGATCTCAAATCATCAGAGTGGGTGGAACTTTGGTTAAATAAGCAACTGTTCAAATTAACATGACATCATAAGTGTTCAATATTTATGCTCCCTTCTGTAATGCTCATATCAAATCCATTCAGTTTGAAGGTCAAAATACTGAAGTAGTCACTGGCTGAACTATATGCTCCTGGAAATCAAAATGGACTTTTCAAAAAATTCTTGTCACTTGCTATCACTTCTACAGAGGGTGAGATATGGAGGCTCCAACAAGGAAGCTGGTGTCAGGATCCCTGAATCAGGATAAAAGACAGTTGTGATATAGCCTCCTTTTCTGTCAGTCCTTGTATTGATAATGAAGATGTAAATTTTGCTTTGGACAAATCATCTATGGTAGTCAGCAGTGGAGCCTGTGTGTGTGTGTGTGTGTGTGTGTGTGTGTGTGTGTGTGTGTGTGTGAGAGAGAGAGAGAGAGAGAGAGAGAGAGAGAGAGAGAGAGAGAGAAGAAGAAGAAGAAGAAGAAGAAGAAGAAGAAGAAGAAGAAGAAGAAGAAGAAAGAAAGAAAGAAAGAGAAAGAAAGAAAGAAAGAAAGAAAGAAAGAAAGAAAGAAAGAAAGAAAGAAAGAAAGAAAGAAAGAAAGAAAGAAAGAAGTATGTGACTGAGATGATACAGCAACACTTTTGGTACTATTTCAAAGAACTAAGTAAGATAGCTAACAGTTACTTCTTGAAAATTAATGTGAACATTGAAGTGGTGGTTTTATATCAAACAGGAAAGGGTCATTAAACTGATTATTTTGCACTTCCTTATTTAACATTCTCATGCTTTGATCTATGAGAAAGACTCATATATCAATTTTACAAATTACATATAATGGAACAGGTATGCATATATTTGTTCATAAAGCACAAGCAAGAATTAGATACACAGTGATGCATCCAAAATAACTTCAAGATTTATTCATTGAAGATGATGATAATAATAATGATGTCTCCCACCTTTCGGTTGATAGGTGATTGTTATGATAAAGATCTAGACAGTCTAATTACTCAGTGATTCTTTGGTCAGTGTGCAGCTTAGGCAGCTTCAAATCTTAAAATAAACACAATGAATTTGTGTTCATATGAGAACCAGATCCATGGTTCATGGAACCATGGTTTACTCAGTAACCCGACTGCTTAATACAGATTGCACAGCAAGCTATAAATGGCATATCATCTGGATTTGGTTAAACAAAGCAGTTTGCCAAAAATTGTCTGCTGTAGCCAGCTTAGTATGTTGTGCTGACCTTGCCATTGCTGGGCTATGAGATGGACAGAGCACTAGTTCCTCCACTGAATCCCTCCCCTCCTCCATGTCCTAAGTATGTAGTATTATCCCAGGTACCCTGGGATTATCATGTTGCTTGATGCCTTCCATTTTCTTAGAAGAACGTGCAGGTTTGCCATGAATGGTAAGGAAGTTTTTCTCATTTAAAATCATTTGTTCTAAGGAGAAAACGGTTTGTGTGGGGAAAATATGTACATTTAATGTTGCGAAAACAGATGGAAACTGTTGGCAGCTATCCAACTGGAGCTAATAGGAGTGAGTCTTGGAGAGGTGAAGGCAAATGTCAACATGGTGAGTCACAGGAGAGCAGAGAGGAAAAGCAGGCAGCTATGAGATTGCAGTGAGTTGGCCTCAAATGAGATCAGCTCAAAGAAGTGAAAGCAAGTTCACTCCTTTAGTTGCAGCTCATTAGCTCCCAAACCCTTCCAAGCTTGTTTTCAAAAGTAGGTGAACTTTGTGTCAGCATCATGGTTATAATTACAATTCTTCCTAAAATACAATCTGCTAAAATTCGTCAACTGGTAGTTAATACAATTACACAGTAAAATAGACTTTTCTGTTATCCATTTACGTCCTAGTTGGTTTCAGTCCAATAAAAAGACACTATAGGAAAAAAAAATCATCACATTTTTTATGGTCAATCTGCAAAATTCTGTACTTTTTTAACTTTACAAAAGTGAAGTGAATTTGAATAAAATAAAAATCCATATCATCTGAAATATAGTTCCTAAGCTATATCAAAATACTGTTAATGTTAGGCTAATTTAAGGATATTAAAAGGGCTGCTAATAGGAAGGACATACAGCCACTGTTAATAAAATGATGCCACTATTTAGATGTCAAGACAGCTGAGTCAGCACTGGAGTGATGTAATTAAATCTGATTTCTAAATAAGAAATGGCTTCTTTTCAACAGAGAAAAATAATAATACTTTTAACCAGTGGTGGGATTCAGCTATGTGAACAACCGGTCCTCTGTGTGGATGCCGCTACCGGAAGTCCATTCTGGGCCTGGGCAACAAAAAATTAGCTACTGGTTCTGCCGAACTGGTGTGAACTGGCTGAATTCCACCACTGCTTTTAACCTTCTGTTAACCATGCATCATTTAGGTGTACTGAATTACATCTTCCAGAATTCTTAGGAATCCCTCAGGAATAAATTTAACCCAGTCACTTCTACTTATTGTTACCATTAGTATTATAATTTTCTACCTAAAGAAAACAGAATTGATACCCTGCAATCATATTTGCTAATTAAATTAAAGTTTGATTCCTAGTAATGTAATGGGCACATTCATCTCACTTTGTTGGCAGCAAAATATACATAGTTTTAGCTATTGCCTTTTTGTCTGGGATGCTTTTTCAACATCTCAGTCTAATGCCTGGGATTTCCTCATCATGTTTCATGTAGATACTAATCACATAGTTACTTTGAAGAAGCCGCATAGTTACTTTGACATTCCAGTTGACCAACCCTTTAATATCCTTTTTCCCCTCAGTAACTACATCAAAACTGGATTGGATTGGATTCAACATTCACTATTTGTTTTGTATTATACTAGGACTTATATATGGCATATGTTGAATAAGATATGTTGAAGTAGTTGGTTAAAAAAAACCAACTCAGTAACCAGTGAATCTTTTTTTTTTTTCCCTGTATTTCCTCTGGAATTGTTGTCTGGCATCTTAGATGTTTTAAAAAGCTGATAGTTTTATATTTGTTATCTTGATGCAATGTTTTAGTTCTTTTAATTGTAACTTCTCTTCAATTGTGAAATTGTCTTTTTCTTTATTTTAATTGAATTCCTCTTTGTGATTATTTTTAATAAAGAAAACATAGGACAAAAACATTATAAGGACACAAAATAAAAAAAAATAAACCAACAAAGAAGTGTAATGTCCCACATCAACAAATTTCAAACCCCTCACCCTCCCCCCCAACTCCCGTTCTAGATTTAGGGCTGATTTCAGCTTTTGATACTTAGGATTTAATATCCTTGGTTTTTTGTGTTTGTTTTGTAATTTTTCTGCCTAGCATTGTTTCACATTGTTGACTTTTAGTGCTTATGCTTCTAGCTCACTCTGCCCTGATGTCACCCAACTATCTTTTCTTACTTTTATCTTGTACTGATATTGGACTGCAGCAATAAATACTTGATTTTCTTTGACAATTTCAAGCCTCGATTCTGTAATTACAACTGATCGATATTCCCCAAAGAGAAGGGGATGCTAACTTCATTCTGCAGCAACACAGAAGCACAAGAAAAGAATGTAAAGGCTCAGAAAACATGTTAAAAAGCAGCTTCCTTGGGGCTGAAACGTCTGTAGTGCCATCTCTCTCCTGCTGATCACAAACTACATCTGCACAGGATACAGGAAGAGACTGCTGTAGCAAGTCCTAGAACTGCCTTCAAAATGATTTACTGTAGTGACAGAATCTGCAAGAGAGATTCATTATAAAGGCTGCAGGCTTCCCAAGGTGGAAAATTCCAAAGATTGGTGAGCAGCATGTAGGATCTCCAATAGCCAAATGCTATCGAGACAGGCTTTCTCAGACAGGGCCTTGATTAGTGTGGAGGAAGAGCAGCTGGAAGAGTAAATCTGCTCTCTGCTCTTTTGCATAATTTCTTTTCTTGCTTACGTTAGTGCTTCCCTTGGCACCACAAGATTGGCTTTAGGAGTCTGGAAAGGAACATGAACAGCAGATGCTATTTGTCTCTATCTGTCACAGGGTATAGCAAAGTGGAAATCGTGGGGCAGAATTCATCTGTGAAATATACACAACAGGTTAACCAATTCTGAAGAATCAAGGTCACAGATCTTCCTGGGAAAGGCTCTTCTTTTTTATTGAGTAGAAATGATTCTGTCAAACCAGCAGTTGTATGTGCTGCCTTTCTGATTTGCTATATATGCTCATCACAGAGACATCCCTTTGGGTTTCTCTGTCCACAAGTATTTTTTTTCTCCTCGCTTTCCTACATGTTGAGAGAAAAGCATTTTATTTTATTTTTTTAGAAATCAGATGGAAACTGGTAATTTAGAGAGTTTTTCTATTCCCTTTTACTTGGAAGTAAAAGGCCAACTGAACATAATAGGGTTTACTTTTGAGTAAACATAAATCAGATTGTGCTGTTAATCCTCATCTAGCAATAAACTGAAAATGAGTTTCACTGAAATCAATGAACTTGGTTGCTGGAGGAAGGCTTAATGGATTGTATCCTTCAAAAATAAAAAAAAGTCATAAATCTAACATTGCAGAATTGCTTTTAAAAAGTGTTGTAGCCAAAGCATCGGCTGGCCAGGTTTCACCATGGATTAGTTTTAGAACAGATTTTCACTGCCAGAGCTTTGCCCTGAAATGTCATTTAGCATTAATAAGCAAGATAAGTGCAACTAACCTTGTGCTTTCAGGCAGCTGCTCCAAATGCTAATAATTCTATGCTTCTGCTGCTGTAAACTGGAAATGGAATTGTTATAGCAGGATTTCTCAACCTTGGCAGCATGAAGATGTGTGGACTTCAAGTCCCAGAATTCCCCAGTCACACGTCTTTAAGCTGCCAAGGTGGAGAAACCCTGCGACACAGACTTTCTGCCTAGCAAGTGATCAGCTGCCTTTGCTGTGTTTAGATGCCACTTTGGATAACCACAATTTTTTAAAGAGAAATAGTGTTGATGCAAAGTGCCTCTCTCACAGCTCAACACATAACCACTCACTTCATTGGGGATACAATTTTCTCAACCTTTATTGTTATTTATTAATCATAACCAATCCTCAAAGCCAAAGTGTGCAACCTGGTGCCTATGGAAGCTTTTGTGCTACCAGTCAGATTTCCTGTCCTCTTTTATTGTATTTATTTTAAGATTCTTTAAATTTAATGATAAGCAGAACTCCAGCCTCATCTTTATTGCAGAAGTGCTTTATAAAGGGTTCAACAACTTTCAGCCCATTGTATCATTTGGAAGTGTGACCTATTGTCTAAAAGTAGACAAAGATAAGGTAGAGTGGTAGGAAATGTCTTCGAAAAATGCAGAGATCAGCCTTCCTGTTAGTAAATAGTTTTATCACTAGCTACACAAATCTGTCTTTACCATCTAACTTCAGTAACCTCCATTCTCTGACCCCATCTAACTGAATGAGACTTATTAACTACCACCAAATCATCTGCTTCCTTAAATAAGTGTATTTTCTCCAAAGCATCTGGTGGTGTGCTTCTTTTGTGGAAAAGTACCAGCCACCACCACTGCATACAACGTGAAGGCCTAGCAAATTCTCTGAGAATTAAGCCCAAGGTGCTGGGAATTTCCTTGAAGCCAGAGTGCTGGCATTCCAGCCCAGGAAGGCTGCAACAAAACATGAAGTACTGACAATCCTAGAAAAGACTTAAGAGCACTAGTAGCCTACAGTCTTTCCAAACAACTTGGTGAACCACCAACCAATAAGCCCTAGCCTCCGTCAATGGACTCAAGTGACTTTGGGCAGATTGGTTGGAATCGGCAAGGGTAAAAGGGAGTAAAATATGAGATAGAGAAGCAATAAAGTTAAGGTCAAACTATAATTTAAGGGCATAGGGTTTAAAATATGATAGTGTAATTCATGCTAGAGCAGGGATGTCAAACTGCTGGCCTGTGGGCCAGATGCATCATAGCGAAACCCTACCCACCCCATTGCCGGCAATGGCAAAAAAGTCACAATACGTTGCAACATGTCACGTGACATTGCGAGTTTAACACCCCTGTGCTAGAGCCTTAAGCAGATAAATTGAATTATAGAAAACAAAGCGCCATGTTACAGGGTTAAGTGATATTTTATGCAGGAAATAGAGTAAAATTCTGGAAACAGTGAATTCTATGAAAATGTGTCTAAAATAAAATAACAGAATAACAGAATTAGAAGGGACATTGGAAGTCTTTTAGTCTAACCCCCTGCTCAGGCAGAAACCCTATACCATTTCAGATAAATGGCTGTCCAGTCTCTTCTTAAAAACTTCCAGTGTTGGAGCATTCACTACTTCTGGAAGCAAGTTGTTCCATTGATTAATTGTTCTAACTGTCAGGGAAATTCTCCTTAGTTCTAGGTTGCTTCTGTCTTTTTCTAGTTTCCATCCATTGCTTCATGTCCTGCCTTCAGATGCTTTGGAGAATAGGTTGACCCCCTCTTCTTTGTGGCAGCCCCTGAGATATTGGAACACTGCTATTGTGTCACCCCTAGTCCTTCTTTTCATTAAACTAGACATAACCAAATCCAGCAACTGTTCTTTATATGTTTTAGCTTCTAGTCCCATAATCATCTTTGTTGCTCTTCTCTGTACTCTTTGTAGAGTCTTTTTTTACATCATAGAGAACAAAACTTTATGCAGTATTCCAAGTGTGGTCTTACCAAGGCATTATAAAGTGATATTAACATTTTAGGTGATCTTGATGCAGCCTAGAACTGTGTTGGCTTTTTTAGAAGCTGCAGCACACTGCTGGCTCATATTTAAGTGATTGTCACTATGACTCCAAGATCCATCTCAGTTACTACTATTGAGCCAGGTACCACCTATACTATACATGTGTATTTGGTTTTGCTTAAATATAGAACCTTACTTTTTTCACCATTGATTTCCATTTTGTTAAATAGTGCCCAATATTCAAGTCTGTCAAGATCCTTCTATACTTTAAGTCTATCTTCTGGAGTGTTGGCTATTTCTGCAAGTTTGGTGTCATCTGCAAATTTGATGAGTTCCCCATCTATCCCCTCATCCAAATCATTGATGAAGATGTTGAAGAATACTGGGCCTAAAGCAGAGCCTTGGGGTACTCCACTGCATACTTCCCTTCATGTAGATGCAGTTACATTGAGGACTACACATTGAGTGTGGTTGGTCAGCCAGTTCCAAATCTGTCTGGTGCTGATGCTGTCTAACCCCTATTTTTTGTATCTAATCAAATAGTAGGGTGTGGTTTATCAAATGCCTTACTTAAGTCCAAGTAAATTATATCCACAGCATTCCTCTGGTCCACTAATATTTCCACTTTGTCAAAGAATGCAATAAGATTTGTCTGGCATGATCTATGTTTGAAAAACCCATGTTGGCTTTTGGTTATAACTTTGTTTGCCTCTAGGTGTTCACTCATTCGTTGCTTGATTATCTTTTCCAGAATCTTCCCAGATATTGAGATCAGGCTGATAGGTCTGTAGTTTCTGGGATCTATTTTTTTTTTTTTAAGATGGGAACTTGGTACCAGTCTTCTGGTAGTTCTCGACGCTCCAAGATCTTTGAAAGCTATAGTTCAGAGGTTCTGAGATCACTTCTGCGAGTTCCTTTAGAGATCCGGGGTGTAATCTATCTGGTCCTGGTGATCTGAACTTGTCTAGGGTGGACAGGTGCTCACTATTTTCTTGCTTATTTGAACTTGTATTCCTAATCTGTTTTTATGGTATTGTTTTTTTATATATTGGACTGTTCTGCATTATTCCTGTTGCTGCGTTATTCCTGTTGCTTGTCACTTTTTTGCCACTTTCTCCCAATAATGGATCATTTCCTTGACTTTTTCTTGTTTTTTACATGATGAAAGAAGCTTTTTTTTGTTATTTTTTACTTTTGTCGCAAGCCTTAGTTCATTTTAAGCCTTACCTCTCCTCACTTCATCTTATACTTGTCCTTTTTGTCTTTCAATTTATCGGAGAGTTCTTTATGCAACCATGCTGGGTTTTTTTGGGAAGTGTTATTTTTCTTCTTCATTGGTATTGTGGTAGACTGGGCTTTTATAATTTCACTTTTCAAAGTTTCCCAAGCTTCTTCGGTTGTTTTCCCCATGAGAATTTTCATCCATGGAATCCTTCCCAAGCTCTCTCTAAGTTTATTGAAATTAGCTCTCTTAAAGTCCAAGACAAAGTTTGACTTTGTTCTATTGCTTGTGCTTGCATAATGTTGAATTCCAATATTGCATGATCACTCACCCCAAGATTCCTGTAGCTTCAAACCTTCCATCATTTCATCTCTGTCAGTGAGAATTAAGTGAAATGTGGCTGATCCCCTAGTTCCCTTCTATATTTTTTGGGAAACAAAGTTGTCTGCTAGGTTTGTCAGGAACCTATTTGATCTTCCATTTGGTGCAGAGTTTGTCTCCCAGTTGATGTCAGGGTAGTTAAAATCCCCCATTCCTATTGTGATGTGCTTCCTACATACCTTAGTTAACTGATCAGGAAAAGGTTCGTCTATTTCCTCTGTTTGGTTGAGTGGCCTATAGTATACATGTATGGCAATGTCATTTCCCCCCCTTTTATATTGACCCAAATGCATTCAAGACAGTTTTCATCATTGTTGTGTTCTATTTCTGTAGAGATGTAGTTATTTCTTATATATAGTGCAATTCCACCTCATCTTTTATTTGGTGTTTCTTTTAAATAATTTAAATAAATGAAGTTAAATTATCAACTTTAAAGCAATGTATTTATTTTGTGAAATGTTGATGTTAAAAAGTTCTGGTTGCAGAAATTGTCTTACCTCCCCTCTGAGCTTATCTCCTTTCCCAAACTGCATCTACTATAGTGGTCTTATAACGCTATGCATGTATATCATTTACTTAATGAAAATATTGTCACAGGGTATAGGTACTAATCCTTAATTATTAAAATAGATAATTAAAATACTGCTAAATACTAAAATATTTGGGAGAAGTTATCAAAGAGAAAAATAAAGTGCTACATTATACTTTAGTAGTGTGTTCTTTTCTTTCAGTGATCTTTTATGTTTGTTTCTTTAAATTTTTGAAAGTAAATGTAGCTAGAAATGCATCTTATGAATAATAAAAAGATCAACTTTAAACTCTATAATGAAAAGACTGCTACTGAAGATTAGAACAGAATATATCTCTATTTGTTTGTTTGTTTATTTACTAGATTTATAAGCCCACCAAAGCCGTACAATGTGACGCTGGGTAGGAAAAAAAACAAAAGAACAAAAACAAATAGTAAACAACAGCCACCCTATATACACACATATAACATTAAAACATCTACAATGTATAAATATAAGTTACAAAATATAAAATTTTGACCAAGCAGCATAACAAAATATCCCAAAGGGGACTCCCCTCAACTGATTCCCCTCCCCTCAATTTCCCTTAATGCCTGGGAAAATCAAGTCATTAAACCATCCCCCATGTCAAAAACACAGTCCATAAAAAAAAAGAGAAAGAGAAAATATGTGTTTTTGGAGACTCAATTACTCATCCCAGAAAGTTGGTTTTTTGTTTTGTTTCTGGCAAGGAAAAAAAAAAAGAGCATGCAACCCTGGGAAGATACGGGTGAATTAATAGTAGATTATTTTAATTTGGTTTTCCCAAATGAGCCACAATATATTCTTCTCAGGAAGTTTAAGGAAACCAAATATATGTGGGACAAAATGTGAAACCTTTTCTAATTTTTTCCTTTCCCTTGACAGATTTCATATTAAAAATGATAATATAATGATGAGAGCAGTTGGGACTGTGATCCAAGAGTAAGTATTTGTTTCCACATGCTGAAAATTTCAAACAAATAAACACAATTTACATATATGCATACATAATGGTCAGTCCCTAACAACTCTGTTTCAAGGATCTAAGATAGATGGGGGGGAGGGTCCCAAGAGCTTGCTCCAAGTTACCTCTTTGGAGGGTAAGATGTAGGAATTGTGAATTGAATTAACACCATCTGCTTCATGGGTTACTGCCATTAAGACTGTCTGCAACTGAAAGGCCCTTTCTATTCACAGAAAAACTGGAACCCAACAGAAGCTTCCCTCTGAAGTAAGGATTTTTTCCCCTTAATGGAGGTCCAATGTCACTTTCTATCGTGCTTCAGAGAAAGCACATTAGAACGATGTAAGATGACAAGGAATATGGCTACCCATCCAATTTTTCCGCATACAAAACCAAATCCACAATTCACACAAAATAATTAATAAACTGAGTTTTTGAGAGGCTCCTGCCTTTCATACACATGGACAAACTTTTCAGGTACTGCCATCCCCCTCCCCACATTGTCAACACTTACATGCACAAAACCTCATGACAGAATACTAACATGATGTAAGATTTTGCAGTGCGCTGGAGGGGCCAAAAAAGCCAACACAGTGCTAGGCTGCATTAACAGAAGGATAGAATCAAGATTATGTGAGGTGTTAATACCACTTACAATGCCTTGGTAAGGCCACACTTGGAATACTGCATACAGTTTTGGTCACCATGATGTAAAAAAGATGTTGAGACTCTAGAAAGAATACAAAGAAGAGTAACAAACATGATTATGGGACTGGAGGCTAAAACATATAAAGAACGGTTGTTGGAATTGGGTATAGTTTAATGAAAAGAAGGACTAGGGGTGACATGATAGCAGTGTTCCAATATCTCAGGGATTGCCACAAAGAAGAGGGAGTCAAGCTATTCGCCAAAGCACCTGAAGGCAGGACAAGAAGCAATGGATGGAAATTAATCAAAGAGAGAAGCAGCCTAGAACTAAGGAGAAATTTCCTGACAGTTAGAACAATTAATCAATGGAACAATCTGCCTCCAGAAGTTGTGAATGCTCCAACACTGGAAGTTTGGGTTGGACTAGAAGACCTTCAAGATCTCTTCCAACTCTGTTGCTGTTGTTGCTGCTGCTGCTGTTGTTATTTAGAAGTAAAATGTTTATTTAAATGGGAGTAGGTCTGTTTTACAAATGTCCTGGCACTCATGGGTACTATGTTGCTTATCCCTGCTGTGAAGGGCTTCTTTTCATCAAAGAAAAATATGCTTCATACCTTTCTTAATTCATACCTTCATCAAAACTATGAGATATGAGAAGGCTTATCTGATTGAGTCTATGACTGATGTCCGCATTTTCAAGGTGGAGATTGGGCATGCCTGATGCAGAAAACGGTAACTGAATGGAAGCTGGCAGACAGTTATGCCAGCCGATGTAAATCCCACTCTACATTATTACATCTGCAGACAATTTATACAAGTAGAACTAATGTTGGGGTGTCAGCTACTTTAAAATCAGTGCTTTTCAATGGGGATTTCAATTCCTGAATATGCATTCATTGCAATACGTGCATTTTTTTCACCATGCATACTGAGCCATGATCAGAAGGCTTTTGCATTTTTAGATGGCAAGAATTATCTTAAAGTCTTTTTACATCTTTCCTCTCTTATGAAGCTCTAGTGAGATCCCATTAGGATGAAGACATTGACAATAATATCAGTGACTGTTGCCCCCAAGGCAGTCCTCTCCTCCTTTCATTTTTCAGAGGACACTAATATTTTTTTAAAAAAAAATGTAAAAAGACATTCCCAATGGAAAGAAAAAAAAACCCTGCTATTGTAGAAGTGGGGGAAACATCAGACCTAGTGGATGTATACAAGGGTCTATGCAGCAACCTTGTTACCCTGAAAATAGATTGCAAGTTTCAAAACTTACAGAACCTGAGTATGTTTGTGCACGTGTACATGCAATTTAATTCTTCCTATATAATGTTAGCATCTAATCTTAATACTAATAGTACTGATTTCCTTTAAGCAGCCACACATTCAAGCACAATAAAGAAAGTCACATATATTCACTGCCATGCAGCCTCATTTCTGACCTCAGAGGGCCAGTGTTTGTGTGAAAGATAATTAATCATCTGGGCTGGCTGAGGCCTTGTCTTTTCCCCTGAGTAGCCTCTGCCACTGGTGCCAAATTGGGCCTAGCAGTAGAGATGATAAACAGGGTCTGACATTCAGTCCCATGGATGAGCTGCAGTGGATCACTATCCACACACTATGAGCTAATTACTTCCATCTCAGTGCTTCGGAGCAGGCAGCCACTCAATTTGGTGACTTTTTTCCTAGAAAAATATGTTGCAAACTGCAATAAAGATGGTAGCTGAGGAAAATTCACCATTGTTTTATTCAGAGACAATTCCAGGCCATCGTTTGACCAGAAAGAGAGGAAAAAGAAGAGAACTAAATAGTTCTAGTATAAATCTAACATTTCTCCATCCATCCTCAACCTATTTCTGCAGATGACAGGAGACAAGGCAATGGCAATCTCAGAAAAGTGGCAGTGGTTTCTTGGATGGAGCCTCTCATGCATTCAAAATGTCCTAATTGCCAATATTGCAATGTAGGTCTGTTTGGTATTTTAAGGTAGCAAATTCTATCCAAAGAAAGCCTATAAAGGACAGAATATTAATGATACTATATAATATTTTCATTAAGTCGATTAAGTGAAATTCTTTGTAATGAGATTGGAAGCTTATGTGGCCTACATATGCAATCTACTACCACCGTGAAGACTAACAGTAGCCACATCCTGGCTGACCTTGGCAAGCTGGGGGGAGTGATATATGCATATATGCAAACCTGGTATCCTTTCCTACAGCTTTGAAAACTGGTTTTGTCATTAAACCTGGGTCGCAGTTGAGCCGATATCATGAGTGTCTTAATTGTTGTTGGTTGATGTTTTCTCAGCTGCTGTATATTATTTATGATTTTGTTATATTGCTTTAATCTTATTTTTATTGTTAGAGTCATGTATTTCTCATGTAATTTGTCGAGTAAATTGAATAAATAAGTAAAACTGAGATGGATCTTGTACAATTAAAATCTTGTCTTCAATGAAGATGCATCACTAGGTACACAGGTCCCATTTTCATAATCACCAAATCTCAGAGGCAGGGGGCTCCACCTAGTTGTATCAGCGGTGTTTGGCTCCATCAGATCCAAAACTGTCAATTACCTTAAAGGAGCTCAAAACTGGATCAATCACAATTCCAGCACAAGACTTTTCAGTGCTGTTTGAAGAAAAGGAGGAGAAAAGAAAGAAAATTTACTTCTGTACAGGAAAAATGCTGCCCATGTAGAGGAAAAAAGTTGAGTCTATCTTCTCGATCTTACTTTAGATGGCACTATAAGTATTCAAAATGGTACTTAATGTTCAGAATAATACCAAAATAGTGTTGTTTGGAAAGTTTTAATGGCATTAAATCCCAAATCCATATATTGGTGGTAGGGAATTATGTACCTTGTGGTTAAATATGTTTTATTTCCTTGTCATGCTTTAAGGAGTAGTGATGGCTTTACTTTGCTCTCTTGCTTTCCATCCCCACTCCCATTTCTCCATAAAATCTGGTCTTATAAACTTACGTATAGACCAATGGAATTAACATATTGACAGTTTCCAGGGAACAAGATATATGGTCTGGTTTTCATTGAGGCATGTTTAGAGTAAAACTCAGTTGGATTCTACAGTATTTTAAAAGTGAATTACTAAAGATTCCCTTCTAATTTCTTTCCTTTCTTCCCATCCTACAAAATACTTTTGCAGATTTAAGAAGGGGGTATATTATTTTTTTTTTTTTTAAATCAAACTGAAACTTGAAGATCACATTTGATTGCATGGGACAAATCATTTTAAGTGGTGAGAGTTAGGCATGGAAAAAATGAAAATGATGTAATTTAATCACATCCCACAACAATGGGGAAAGAAATCTTCCAGGAGTGTGGCTGACAATGATCATCTCTGCATGCCAACCCCCTTGGTTGAATGAATCCAAGATTTTCCCATTCCCACCCTTTTTCAAACAGTCCTTACTTAATCTATATTTCCAAGAAGAAAACAGAATCTTGGCTGGTTTGCATTAGGCTGCTACATACCAATTAATTTCTGTGAAACTGGCAGATTAAATATTGGATACATATGAATTTCATATACTTCTAAACTGACTGCTCTTAGCCAAAGAGTTTGATTTTCTTCTGAAGTAGACAAGCTGTATCATTCCTATTACACGTATAAAGCAATAGCACAATTTGTCCAAAGCACAATGACCAGTAGATCTTTATAAAAAACTTAGAATACTACCAATCTGACTGCTCCCTACCTATCACACTTTTGAAATGTTACCTTCAGAAACTATCCATTTATGCAACTTGAACTTCTGCAGAAGGAAAACTAGATACTACATTTATATATGCATTGCTTTCTCTCTATAGACAGTCATACTGATGTCACAACTACTTGCAGGAGCCAATAGATTTTGAGTGAATATGCAGTGCTTAGTAATTTTTATACTGTTTCTACTTTTTGCATGTTTTCTACCTTTTTTTGAAATGGGAAAAGTATGGGATATGTTGCATATTATAGGTATAAAGCATTATGTAGAACTATCAGAGATTGGTGGTTTGCTTGCCAATGTTTCATTATCTGACCCCCATGACATGAGAGGGGTGACCCCATCGATATTCCTCCAATATGTTGGTACATTTGTCCATCATTGAAAGTAGATGGTAAGGAAAGGATTGATGAGGTCTATAATCCTGAGTACTTCAGTCTTAGCATATATACGTAGGTTGCCATGGATTCTTTCACAATAAAGAGGGAAATGTTGCTAAAATCAAAACAATGAGAAAGATATGTATACATGCCTCAGATAGACCCCCCCCCTAATTCACATGAATATAAGAAATGGAGGAAGTAAAACCATCACCTTTTGTGAGATGGATGGTTATATAAATTTGATTAATAAATAAATAAAACATAATCAGATTTCTAACATTCTGTTACTATTGCCCATCTTAATAAAAATAATTTTAGTCTTAATATGAAGTTGATTTCTTGGTCTGAACTACATCTTAAGCCTGATAATACAACATATATCTTATGTTCAGAATAATTATGTTAATCTAAATAGAGCTTTATTGAACAGGACCTGCCTAATATTACAACATAGGATAGCAGGGTTGAAAGCGGTCTTGGAGATCTTCTAGTCCAACCCCTGCTCGATCAGACATCCCTATATCATTCTGCACAAATGGTTTCTTGAAAAGTTCCAGTGATGGAGCAGCCACAACTTTTGGAGGCAAACCATTCCACTGATAAATTGTTCTGTCAGGAATTTCGCCTGAATTCTAGGTTGTATCTGTCTTTAATGATTTTCCACCTGTTATTTCATGTCCTGCCCTCAAGTGTTTTGGAGGATAGGTTGCCTCCTCTTTTCTGTGGCAACCCCTCAAGTACAGGGAGGCAGGTATAGTGTCATCCCTAATCCTTCTTTTTGATAGGCTAGACCAGGAATTCTGGGAGTTGAAGTCCACAAGTCATAAAAGAGCCAAGGTTGCCTACCCCTGGGCGAGACATATCTAGTTCCTTCAACAGTTCATCATATGGTTTACCTCCAGACCCCTTATCATCTTTGTTGGTCTATCCTGCATTCTTAATCTATTTAATTTATTTAATTTGTTAAAGTCTACTAGGTTTGTGCAGGATTAGACCCTTAGGGCTTTCCAAGTCACAAGCCCAAAGGTTTAGACCACAAAGCAGTATTTTAAATTCACAATTCAGGGCTTTTGGTGGAGAGGGAAGGATTATTCTATATGATACATTAAACTAAGAGCCATTCAAAATATCATTACTTGGAGTGATCATATGGACAATGTTTTTTTTTTTTTCAGTCAAGGTAGTAAAAAATAAAATTAAATGATAAATCACAAGTTATTGCAGTAGCTTGGTTTTCCCCACATTTTTTTATTTATATTATGGATTTCAACAGAAACAACAATAACAATTTATTAAATTTATATTCCACCTGGCTTCCTGGCACTCTGGGTGGTTTATACTTGCTAAAAAAAACACTTGAAAATACAAAAACAGCACAAGACAAAAGAACAACAATGGCAAAGAAAACAAATTGGGAGGGGAACAAAAAGGAAGAAAAGGGCATCCAGTCTGTCCACACCAAAGGATGTTGGGAGGGTATTGAGAGAAGGAAGTTCAAGTTATGTTTTCTGTCTTCCTCCAGGTCTCTCAAAGTTTTAAAAATAACTTGGTTCCACTACATTTTAGAAAAATGCACAGATCAAGCTTCCCCTTATGCAAAAGCATTGATGGATAAGTATTCACTTGCATAACTTATACCTTCAAGCATTTGTTTAAGGCAGGGGTAGTCAAGCCAGCTCAGGAATTCTAAAGAGCCAAGGTTGACTACCCCTGGTTTAAGGCATAGAAACCGGAAAAAAAAAATATTCTGCTTTCAGACGCAAACTTTCAATCACTTTTTAAAAATACAACAGTACCAATTAAAATTTGGTTAATTCATGTTTTATTTAACTACAGCAGGGAATCACGCACACTAGGAAACAAGAGCTTTGAAATGATAAAAGCTATATTCAACAGTACTAGTTTGCAAAATGTAACTATATTAAAATGATTTTGGTCCCTTCTACATTTTTTCCCTTTGGGAAGAAATTTAGTTACAGATTACAGATGTGTGTGTAGGAGAAAACCAGGTTCTGAAGAAAAAAACCCTGATGTTTGAATCATTTTCTCAAATGTGGAAACTAATCAAGGAGGGAACTAACCTAGAACTAAAGAAAAATTTCCTGACAGTTAGAACAATTAATCAGCGGAACAACCTGCCTTGAGAAGTTGTGAATGCTCCAACACTGGAAAATTTTAAGAAGATATTGGACAACCATTTGTCAGAAATGGTATAGGATTTCCTGCCTGAGCAGGGGGTTGGACTAGAAGACCTCCAAGGTACCTTCCAACTCTTGATTCTATTCTATTCTATTCTATTCTGTTCTGTTCTGTTCTGTTCTGTTCTGTTCTATTCTATTCTATTCTATTCTATTCTATTCTATTCTATTCTATTCACATGTGAGTGTTCAAATGAAACGTTCAGAAGATTTGCTGACCTAGACATGGCGCTTACTGATCTTTAGCAATTATTAGGAAAGTTTCTCCCCACATCCACTTTCAATGGAGCTTCTTCATTTAGTTAATCTGAAATTTTATCCACCTCCTCTCCAAAAGAATTCATGATAATCATGCATATTTATTTATTTTAAATTATAGCTTATTTCACTAACTACTAAATGTTTAAACAAAAAAAAATGGTTTTAGTATTTGCTTCCTAGACATTATTATTGTCCATATGGTAGAAATTTTTAAAATTTATATTTTAGGCTATAGTTTTTATATGCTTTCTAAAACATCTTGGGAAAACATCTGCTTCAATTGGCATCCAATTTTAAATAAATAAATGAACCTGCTCATTTGGTTGCTCTGAGTGCAGACAACTTATGAGGGATTGTGAGACGCTACTGAAATCATTGTACGTATATCTCTGTGCCGAACAATGGAGTGGAATCTCACATTTCTTAGCTTAGCTTCCTCCCCCAATAAATGCTATATGAATAAATAGAGAAAATGAAATTAGCTTATAATAAGTGCCAACCCAAAATGGTACAGCTGTCAAATTCTGGTTTCTCCCATATGTTCTGTATTATGGGAGGATCAAAATCTCTTTCTCTAGCAGCTTTGATACAACTGCCTTTTGGCAGGGATTATCCCTTACTATCAAAAAGAAAAGCTGCAAAGCAGATACTAGTCTATTCTTCCAAAGCAATGAACCTGAAAGGCATCTTTTCAACCAAACCACTATACAGTAAAAAAAAAAAAAAAATTCAAACTCTACATAAGGCCTGCCTTGACTGCTAAAGCAACTGGTGGATGAAGACAGAAGAAAGGCAAAAAAAAAAAAAAGTGTATTGCAGAAAAAAGCTCACACAGACTATGGGAAAGTTAATCCCTTTTAGCACATTTATATTACGAAGGAGAGAGAAGGACATGGAGGAGGAAAGGAATAGAGAATCTTTATTGGAAGTTGAGGAAGAGCAGCAGTAACAAAAAAAAAAGACATTCAGGAGTGACTTGCTGTGGCAGAAGAGGAAGCTCAGTTCGTTGACAGCTTAACTCCAGATGCTTTATTCATATTAAAATATAAGTGTCTTCCCTGCATTCTGTGAAGAAAATCTACCATTTGATCAGAAACTTGTTATTCACTATCTTTCTACCAGTTCTGACAGGTTATAGGCAGACTTCAAAGCTGGTTGACCCAGCAAGAAAAAAAAATCCAATGTATTGAGGGAGGGTTTCTATGAAATGTCAATTTGTTTCAAGAATAGAATAGAATAGAATAGAATAGAATAGAATAGAATAGAATAGAATAGAATAGAATAGAAAGGTACCTTGGAGGTCTTCTAATCCAGCCCCCCACTCAAGCAGGAGAACCTATACCATCTCAGACAAGTGACTGTCCAGTCTCTTCTTAAAAACCTCCAGTGATGGAGCACCCATGACTTCTGAGGGCAAGCTGTTTCATTGGTTAATTGCCCTCATTGTTAGGTACTTTTTTCTTAGTTCCAGGTTGCTTCTTTCTTTGATCAGCTTCCAACTACTGTTTCTTGTCCAGCCCTCTGATACTTTGGAGAATAGTTTGACCACCTCTTCTTTGTGGCAGCCCCTCAAATACTGGAATACTGCTATCATGTCACCCCTATTTCTTCTTTTCTTTAGACTAGCCAAATCCAAGTCCTCTGCAGCTGTTCTTCATATGTTTTAGTCTCTAGGCCGTTGATTATTTTAGTTGCTCTTCTCTGAACTTTTTCCGAGGCGAGGTCTCAACATCTTATTTGTAGTATGTGACCAAAATTGGTTGCAGTATTCCAGGTGTGGAAGGGATCCTCTGGATTACATCAAAGGAGTTTGAAAGAAAACAGAATTATGGCCATGTTTATATCATGGAAAAAGAAAATTGTTTTGGAATTACTCTTTGAAAAATAATTAGATTAGCACTCTGTAAATCCTAATTTACTACTTTCAAGGAAATAAATAATTAAATTTTCAGGAGTTGATGCAGTAAGAAACAGTGAGCTTTAAAGTAAGAGACATTACATAAGGTTTTCTTCTGAATTCATCTTTAGATGTTGTGTTGTTTTAATGATTTTGCTTTTAAACTGGTATAGAACAAATCTATTTTCTCAAGTCCAATTTTAATTTTCAAAAATGTTATTGTGCATTCAGAGATAAGGATATAAGAAAAGTCCTGCTAGTTGCAGATTAAAAACTAAAAGGATCATGCATTGATTGACATTGTTTAGAAAACTTTGGGATCTTTCATTCATCTACATTTAATATGTTTCTACTGCAGTGTGTAGATATATAATTTTTTAAAAAAATATTGTAGTTGCATTTCATTATCAACTATTTTATTGATAAATATATACTCTGAACCTTGGTAAAATATTACAGAGGAGCCAATATGAAGATGTATTTAATGGTTTCAACATTTTTTTCCCTATGAATCTTTATTATGGGCCAATAACAGATATGTGCATCAGTAAAATATTATAGAAAAAAATTATTTCAGTCTTTCATCAGTCTATATCCCCAATATAGTGATTTGATAGAATAAAAAATATAAATTGGTTGTGGAACAAACAAGTACGGTACATTATATTTATATTACAGTAAATGTGTATAGTAATGAATATGCTTACTTACAGTTAAAAATATCTCTAGAAATAATTAAAGAAACACAGATGAAAGCAAAAGTGATCTACAAGTAATTTGTATTGTCGACTACTAAATCATAACCACCCAGCTGATTTTTGCAATTCTACATGTGAAAATTCTACTGGCAGTTTGATTATAAATTAAATATGCATAGAAAGCTAACCAAGTTATCCTATCAATAAGGTATTCAAACTTCCTTTATGAAGAGACAGGCAAAGTCATCTCAAAACTCCTTCCAAAGCAAATTCTTTAAATTTGGGTTTGCTTTCATGCAATTAAAAGATAGGTATGTGAGTTTATGGTATGATAATGTTTTGTATGTACATTTCTTCTGACAACTTGCCACTACTAGTCAAAAATATTTACAGTTTATGGAAGCAGTTCTAACATTAACAGCAACACCAACAATGCCCTGTCACTATAACTTTCAGTTCCCTGAAAACAAAACAAACTCTTAGCTGAACAGAAGAATTCCAGAATAAGATTATTTCAATGTATTACAATCACTAAAACGGTGGACAAAATTATGTTTGAATGTACCATGAACTTCTGATAAAGTTTGTAAAATACTACAAAAGCTGGATGAGTGGTATCATCGGTCTGTTTAGTCACTTTGTGGGATCAAGTGCCCCTTTTGTTCCTCTTTTTACTGCTATTCTTTCTAAAATCAGTTTAAGATTGTTTTATGTGATTAAATAGATTAGCCTGGCCACGTTTGCTGACAATAGTTTGAAACAATGCTATTCATATATCTAACAGTTATATATGAATCACTTTTTGTGTCTTTTATTTAATTCAGATTGATCCTGAAGTTCATTCCTAAAAGCTGAACAAATATGTAAAACCTAAGCACATACAAAGTTGAACATCTCAAATTCAAGAAGGCCACAATTTCAAAAGCTTCAAAGTTTCAACCATACTTTTTCAGGATTTCATTTTTAAATAATGAAGCTGAACTCCAAGATTCTTATTGACAAATGTTGTGTGCAGTAGGAGTATGAAGTAACCAATTTCAAACTTTCTTTTTCTTTATGTATTAACATATTGTATTCATGTTTACAAATGAATTTGTAAAAGTTTGATATGGGGCATTGATCAGCAGCTTTGTTTCAATCTTATTTGTTGAAGTTGTATGCATATATAAGTGTACTGGCATACACAAATTGGTCTTTGAATGCATATTCTAATATACTTCTTGGTTTGTTTGGAGCTATGCATTTCACCCAGAAAACTTTGACGACTTCATGGGAGAGAAGTGATTTGAAACTCAAATTCATTTTACATTACAGGGAGATAAAAGATAAAAGACAAGCAGGAGCAAGAGATTTCAAAGACTCAGCCCAGAGTCACCCGCTCCTGTTCCCCCAAACCTACTCCATTATGTACTTTGGACAAAACCCTTGACTGTAATGAACCACAAACACAAACATGGCTTCTTCATTTACATTCAGTATGAGAAGAGATCTGCTTCTAATGAGCACTGCTGGTCACCCTTCCCCAGCTGCTGAAAGAAGCCCGCTGTTTCTCCAGGGAAGCCACCACTGAGTAAATCCTCGGGCTTCGGATTGCAAATCACATTGTGCTACACACTGCTGGCTCATGCTTCCATCCGTGATGCTCTTACACTCAGTCTGCCATCTCCTTAGGAATCAAAGAGGCAGCGGGGGTCCTCAGATCTCCTTACTGTACATACACAGAGATTTTAATCCAATTATGCAGCTTCTGCTCAGCATGGGATGCTCTGCCTGTTTCCTATTCTTCTTTTTCATTTGTTTTCAGTAAAGAAGCTTAATTTGTTTGGAAACTTTTTAGAGGCACAGATTCAGCCATTGACAAAGAGAAAGCTCGAAATCATAGGACATGTTAGAGCAGTGGGATGGAAATAGCATTGTGACTTCATTTAAAAATAATCCATCAAAATCTTATTAGGAAGTCTTTTTTTTTTTCATTCTCATGTTCATCAACACTGCAAAAACCCACTTTTAAAATGCCCTAGTAAC
Source organism: Crotalus tigris (assembly GCF_016545835.1). NCBI lineage: Eukaryota > Metazoa > Chordata > Lepidosauria > Squamata > Viperidae > Crotalus > Crotalus tigris. The sequence goes on along the minus strand of NW_024097847.1, from coordinate 694,776 downwards.
TTAAGTACTTATGATGTCCATTGAGTATAGATTTTGATATTTAACAGAATCAGAAATTTTACCTTGTACTTTCTTAAGTTTACATTTAAAAAATAATGTGTGTATCAAGTGTAACATAATTAGGAAAACCGTTTTTATTCTGCAGAATTCAGTATAGATGATCTGTGGAAGGACTGCGATAGGGATAGTGTGATCTTCTTGGTCCTACTTGATCAGTAGCTCTTGATACTATTAATCATTCTATCCAGTGGTGGGATTCAAATATGTGAACAACCGGTTCTCTGTGTGGATGCTGCTTCCGGAAGTCTGTTCTGGGCCTGGGCAACAAAAAATTAGCTACCGGTTCTGCCGAAGTAGTGCGAACCAGCTGAATCCCACCACTGATTCTATCCTTTTGAGCCATGTTTGAAGGTTAAGAATGGGGAGTGCTGTTTGGCAGCGCTTCTGTTCCTCCCTTAAAACATAGGACTGTTTTTAGTTGAGAGCTAGCATTTTAATTAATAGCATTTAGTAAATTAGTACATTAGTAATAAATTAGTAATATTTACTGTGGTACAGGTAGGCGTCAACTTACAACAGTTTGTTTAGAGACCGTTCTAAACGGCACTGAAAAAAGTGAATTATGACCATTTTCATACTAATGACCATTGCAGCATCTCCATGGTCACATGATCAAAATTCAAATGCTTGGCAGCTGACTTGTATCTATGATGGTTGCAGTGCCCCAGTGTCATGTGATCATCTTTTGCGACCTTCTGACAAGCAAAGTCAATGGGGAAGCCAGATTCACTTAACCAATGTATTACAACTTATCATCTGCAGGGATTCACTTAACAACTGTGGCAAAAAGATCATAAAATAGGGCAAAACTCACTTAACAACTGCCTCACTTAGCAACAGAAATTTTGAGTAATCATATGTCGAGGACTACCTGTATCTTGGAATTGTTTTGTTTTTTTACATCCTACCTTGATTAAATAAGCTTGATTAAACCATTTTAACTGTATTTTTTGTTTTATTATTGCTTTTGTCTTGGTAGTGAGGAAAGTAGTGGTCAGAGCAAGGACAAGGAAGAAAAGGAAACTGGTTTGGTAACTAGGACAATGGAATAAGAATAAGGAACTAACACAGTGGTCAGTTCCAGGAATAGGGAGCTGACCTGGAGGTCAGTCCCAAGAAAGGGAAATGGGATGGCTATTGGGTGGTACCAGAATGCTAGAGGTGGGCACAATGTTAAGGTTTAAAGCCTGCTTCAGATATTTGGGTGTTGCCATTTGGCTTAGCTGTTACATTTAATGACTGCTTGTCCATCCTAGCCCTTATCATAATAAGTTGTTGAAATGTAAGTACTGAATTGGGTGTCAAATTTAAATAAACCTCTGGATCCTAAAGTGAGAATTTTGTTGTGTGTTGTCTCTTGTTTCTCTTTAACAAGTTTTTCCCTGACACTTGTTAAATGCATTATATCTTGGACACCTGCTTTAGGACAGGCAGTACAAGAACGCTTACATTCATACCGAAGTTAAAAAAAAAAAGATACGTTGGGGTACATCAGATCTTAGAAAACCACATGCTACTCAAGTATACTTCAGCATTCTTTTATACATTCCTTCTTGCATGAAAGTTTGATATGGTGGACGCAGTGAGTGAAGTTCATACCATTCAATGTTCTAAGGTACTTCACTATCTATACAGATTATCTGATCTACAGTTATGGGGGGTCACTATAGGGAGCAACTGCACACTGATCCCAACTTTATATGTTTTACGTTTTTCTCCTCCTGGAGACCTAAGTCTCTATGTTGGTGAAAGGAGAGAGTATATTGGCATAGGCAGGTTTTTGTGTAGTACACCTTTACCTATCACAAGTTGCCTGCGAGTCATATGGTGTACTAGTTATATAGCTGTAAATGAAATTGTTATTTTAAAAAGTTCAGGTTTTATGACTTATTCAGTTTTAATTGCTCAATATGCAGTGGGACTGGGCATTAGCAATCTGGAGCAATTTTGTCACAGAACTTCCCAAACTAAAGACAATTTTTGCAAATATACATCCATTACAGTAATAAATGCTTTCACTGCTTCCAACTCTGTAAGTCCCATGACATCAAAAAAGGCTATATGAGTTTCTGTGCAAGAGATTAGATATGGGACTTTGTTGGTCACAAATGAGAATGCTAAGATGACATTTTCAAACATTTGCTTACTTTCCTCCTATTAGCCTTATAATAGCAGATTTGGAGAACAAGAAAAGGAAACATAATAAAAAATGAGTTTATATTCATAAGAAAGCCATTTTGTCTTATTTTGACCAATAAAATAATCACTCATATTTTGCCCTTTCTTTCTTTTTTTAACTTTAACATTATATATAGTACACCTGCTGAATATGCTTTTTCCTTTCTAATGTGATTCTTTGTTAGTGATGCTTCACTTTCTCATTTGAATTTAGCATGACCTTTTATGGACTTTTATCACAAAAAGTATATTACAACTTGGCAACCTATAAATCTTTGTGCCATCATTTCAGAGATATTTTCTTACCTAAACAAAAATAAAATGACCATGTGAGTGAAAAACCAAGGGAATGGGAGCGATTTCTGATTTCCTGCCATCTTCCACATTCCTGCATTCCTTGTAGGAAGCTGGCAGAGAGTGTTGGAAGTCACAATCACGGCAGCATGACAGTGCAGCAGAACTAAAGCAGCTACACCTTTTCCCAATTTCAACCCACAAGAGTCATGAGTCCTAGATTTTGGGAACATTCCTTAAATTAGCCCATTTGATGTTAAGTTGATAAAAAAAATGTTGCCCTACAATCCACTGTTTTGCCCAACCAACAATCAAACAGACATGAGAGTTTTACTACTATATAGATGAAGGGGTAGGATAATGCTTCCTTCTTTATTGGCATCAAAAACTTTAAAAGGAAGTTACAACTAGAAATAACGTTTCAGGAATTAACGTGGCAAAAAGAGCACTAAGTAAAAACATAAGCAAGTAATGATGTTCTTACAATTATTCATCCAAGGAATTCTCTAGAACTGATGAATGGAACCAATTTATCAGTCTGGTTTAGTATCAGGCTATCAAATTAATAAGAATAAGACCCAAGTGACTGCATGGAATTTACCTGAAAGAAAAGCAATATCTGAAGTAAATATCAGGGTCCAATATTATTCTTAAATTGATTAAGTACCTGGGAATTTATTTTACAAAAAAACCACAAATTATATTGGAAAAGCACTTTAAAAATGGTTAAAATTGTCCCTATTAGGAAGAACAGCATTAGTAAAAATGAACATTTTACCAAGGCTCAACTTTTTATTTCAAATCATCCCAATAAGAATTAAAGACAAGGAATTAAGCCATTGGCAGAGACAAATATGGTCAAATAAAAAAACCAAGGATTAAGGTTAAGATTTTACAAAACTGTCAGTATAAAGTTGACTGTAGTACGAAATTTCAAACTGGACTATTGAGCCAGCTATCCTACTTGGATCACAGACTGATTGTATCACCTTAAGGCTGGGTTATTTCTTTAAGGAAACAGGATTCTCAGCTGGTTGCATAAATAGTTTTTGGCTTGATAATATTTATCACTTCCTGAATTAATTTTAAATACTCATTTTCACGAAGATAAATATATAAAAAGTTTGAACAATGGAGAGATAATAATTTGTGCAGGCTGCATGACCTACCTCTTAATAAAACAAAGATGCATTTTTTTTCCAAAGGTAAAAACCACCTTGTTGTTGTTAGTTGCGAAGTCGTGTCCGACCCATCATGACCCCATGGACAACGTTCCTCCAGGCCTTCCTGTCCTCTACCATCTCTGGAGTCCATTTAAGCTCACGCCTACTGCTTCAGTAACTCCATCCAGCCACCTCATTCTCTGCCATCCCCTTCTTCTGTTGCTCTCAGTCTTTCCCATCATTAAGCTCTTTTCCAGTGAGTCCTTCCTTCTCATTAGGTGGCCAAAGTATTTGAGTTTCAACTTCAGGATCTGGCCTTCTAAAGAGCAGTCAGGGTTGATCTCCTCTAGGACTGACCGGTTTGATCGTCTTGCAGTCCAGGGGACTTGCAGGAGTCTTCTCCAGCATCATAGTTCAAAGGCCTCAATTCTTTTGCACTCAGCCTTTCTTATGGTCCAATTTTCACAGCCATACATTGCAACTGGGAAAACCATGGCCTTGACTATACGTACTTTTGTTGGCAGGGTGATGTCTCTGCTTTTTAGTATGCTGTCTAGATTTGTCATAGCTTTCCTCTCCAGGAGCAAGCATCTTTTAATTTCTTGGCTGCAATCCCCATCTGTGGTGATCTTGGAGTCCAGGAAGATAAAATCACCTTACTGGTTCCAATACCCTTTTGTAGGCTGTTTAATTCACAACAAATTATGAAATCAGGGTGGAATACATTCAGACTTGACCCAGTTTGAAAATCTTATAACACATAACTCAGAATATTTGTTTCTGTAATACAGTTCTGAAACTGAACAAGTTAAAAATTATGATTAAATGCATGCATAATTTAAACAGACCCATCAATGTGCAATGGAAGACAAACATTGAATTCATTGTAAATGTCACATTTAGAGAATACTGGTACAAGATGTTTTACCACAGTGTTGATTGCCAAAATAGGTAACTCATTTTCTAAAAATGGTTGGAGCTATTATTTTGGATCATTATTTTATATTTGATGGCAACGCTGTGAAACTGAGCAATTCCAGAAGATGATTTATTATAAAATGAAACAAGATTCAAAAGATGAATTATTTTCCACAGCAGTTGTTTTTCTATTAAACTTTGTATTCCAACAAAGTACACCCAGTCAGCTCTACATATGATAACAGCTAATAGGAGATTTTATGGCTTTATTGGAAATCACATAAAATTTCCTATTTAGAAGAATTGCAAACTAAGCTGTAGGAACATGCATCAGTGTCAAAAAAATAAATTCATATTAAAAAAACAAGTCTCAGACAAGATTTAACTAAACTTGGAAACCATTTATACATTATAATTCTATATATGTACTAATATCACATTTCACATTTAGATTTCTGAATATGAGGTTTTAATACATTAACTCAAGCTCAAATCATTACATAAGGATAAAATTTTAGACTAGATTGAAACTTTTCTTAATAGTTCACTTTGATTAATTCACACTGTACTCACTAGTTTAATTACAGAAAAATGACATGATCTTCTATTTTTTTTCTGTATTTCTTATTAGTAATATTTTAAAATTTCTACTAAAATAAATATTAAAAAAAATAATTCAGCATCTCTGTCTTAATTTGGATGTTGATTTATGTAGCTCTGGTGTGAAGAAAATAATTGTATTAGGGAATTTAGCCATTGTTCAGATTTTTACTTTCAAATAATGTTAGTAGAAAGAGTATTTGCATTTTGCTGTTCTGTTCTGTTTCATCATTTTTGTAAAACACTTTCCTCTGCATTATCTGCATTTGCAAGGGCACTTGTATGTGTAAGGTAGAGCTACTAATGTCCATACCAACATTCTCAACTTTCCCTTTCCTTGATGTCTAGGTATTTTGGGAGTTGAAGTCCACATATCTTAGAATTGCCAAGGTTGAGAAACACTGATTGATACAGATGGTTTTCAGATGCAACCATAAAGCATTTCTCAAAAATCACGAGACAGTCATAATACATGTAAAGGATATATATACATAGAAATATACCAACGATGCTTCTGTTTTGGATTGTAGTATTTAAATTTTGAAATGTAAAGTTTATGAGAGGAGGCTAAGGAGCTACCAGAGCAGAAGTTCTTTTGTTTTCTCTTTCTCAACATTCAGTCAACCAATTCTGAGAGCAGTAAGTACAATAGTACAATAATACATCATAATATGAGGACAACACATAATTAAATTGTTATTATTAAACAATTTCTGGCATGGAAATGGCAGAATACTCCAGTGCAAAAAAGTTTCTGGAAATCCATGATAATGAGAGCTATTCTTGCTCAGAAGACCCATTGTTCCAAAGGAGAGGAGTTTCCATCAAAAATGCCTTATTTAGCCACAGCTCTCAATAGATATTGATAGATATTCTCAGAGCAGTAGAAACTAAATGGGACTGGTGGTCTCAAAGATACCCAGGTCCCAAAGTGTTTGAGACTAAGATCCTTTGTAAACTTACATTTGAACTGGTTTTTGTTTATGTCAACTGATTTTATTTACTGCTCTTTCTCCCAAGAAGTTATGTGAGTTATGCCATTGGAGTTATGCCATTTTATCCACAACATCTCTCTGGGATAAGTTTGGCTAAGAAGCATGGTGGTTATTGGTTATTTCCTAAAAATCCTCATAACTGAGAACTATTTCCTTTGCATCTTCATAACTGAGAACCATGTTTCTTAAACCAACCAAAACATTTATGTATTACTTAACATTGCTATTGTTGCCCTGCTGTCAGTTCTTCCTTTACATAATCAATATAGGCAGAGTGGGAAGACTTTGCCCTGATTACTGAGTAAATAAGATATTCTAAATATAATAAGATGCTCTACTTTTCTGTGGAGAAAAGTACTTTGGGGGGCAGGTTGCACATGAGTGTTTGTGTACATCTTGTAAGCCATATTTTTATTCCAATGGAAACAGATTTCCATTTTGGAAAAAGTAGGATGTTACTCAGGGAGTCTTACTATTCAGCCATGTTTCTCTTTGGCTAAAAGATAGTGAATATTCCTTTAAAGTATCTAGATATCTCCGTCTGTGCATTACTAATTAATCATTGTTTCTCACTGCACTGTGTTTTGATATCCTCAGCCTCTTGCCTTACAGAAGGGAATTCAGAACATGGGACAATTCCCTGAAGATTGAAACACACATGTTACTATTAACTCCAGTCAAGTCTAATCTTTTGGAAAAAGGAAATACCTGCCTTTTTGGAGATCACACTCAGGTTTTGAATCAGACACTTCCCTCCCTCCCCAATACTATTGCTTCTCAGAGAGGCTCTTGTGTTGCATCAAAGTGAGAATGGCCATAATTTAAAATGACAGCTCTAAGAAGCCTCAGTATCCCTAATAGCATCATTAATTTCAAGGGGAAAACCTAAAGTGAGGTATTCTGTAACCTGAGCTCTTCCAATAAATCTATTTTCAGAAATTCTCTTGAGCCCCAAGGCTTCAGACTGCAAGAAAAGTGCACGGCTTCCCTTGCAATTCAGCAAGGGGGCCTAAGGTTGGATACCAATACCTGAGTGACAGCAGCAAGCATATATTAAAATAACAGCAATTTTAATGAGTAAGTTTGCATTTTTCATGTGGGCTTGTCTGTGCGATTTCATATCCCTGGTGGGCAATTTTCTGCCACAAGAGCTCTACAGCAGTTGCAAAGCATTAGTGGAATAATATTTTCATTGAGCTGCTATATATGAATGGGTCATTTAAGAATGTATCCATTAATGGTCCTAGATATCAGTCATATCTGTTAACTCTAGGGTCTTGGAAATGTTATTGCAATAGGGTTCTCCTGTGGCTTTTATCTTCCTGATTTCAGGGCTGAAAGAAAGCCTCTTTGACAAACCAAAGGTTATATTTGTTTAATCTTTATTAAGTTGACCCATGATGCCTGGGAATAAATTTTAGTTTTCTGGAGCAAGACCAAAAGATTTCATAGCTCTTTAGGGAACAGAGTATTTGATCTACCTATCGATGTCAACCTAGATTTTCAACCTTACAAGGTAGACCAGACAAGAAACTAGATGAGCCAGTTCTATTTTATTGTAAAGTTGTAAGTTGCAAGTCTGAGAGTACATCTCTTCAGCATGCCCCCACCCCCCATCTCTTTTATAGCCCAAGAAACTAGGGAAAATTTCTTCTGAGACTCTTGCCCTGCCACTATCCAGCTGTGGGCTTTAGTCTTATCTGACCATTTTCTTGACTGTGACTCTTCTGCCTTGTCTCCCATCATCATTTCCGCATACTATTGCAATGTATCTGCTTTTTTCTTTTTCTTTCGCCAAAAGATATACATAGATGTCTGGAGGGTAGTTGGCGACAGAGACCAGATTTCTTTTTTTCCTATTTAGTAGCAGACCCTTGAGGAACATAACTGAACAGAGGTGAATTATGTGTAGAGCAACAGAATGTTAATGAATAGAGAACTGAAGGAGTGTACTTCATATGTTGGCACATTAGCACAGTTTTCCATTGCAAAAAAGTTTGCATATTCAAAGAGACACTCCAGGTTATTTTAAGTTAGGTCATTTGCAAAATATGCTGTACAGTAAAACCTGTGTCAGTCAGTTAGAGGATTTGGTTGTTGTTGTTATTTTAAACTGAGATATATTACCTGTATTCAGAATACACTCATTGCACATTTGTAAAATCCGTACATGGGTATTTTCCTTTTTTTGCTTATCTCTTTAAAAGTATGCTTGAAAATCCAGGAAACAATAAATCTCATATTAAATTAATATACTGTGCATAGATATAGTATATATCTAGAATAAAGTCTCCATTTGTTTGAATCAAGTATTTTTTTTTGGCTCTCTCATGTAGAGGATGGAAATGGGGAGAGAGAGGGGGGAGGGGGGAGGGAGAGAGAGAGGGGGGAGATAATGAACACTTCTCTCCTTAATTCTTTCCATATTCAAATATTTGAAAAGGGCTCTTTAGATGCCTTATGACATAAGGAATCCAAAAAGATCATTTCTCAAAAAAATCCTAATAATAGAATAACAGGATGACAGAATTGGAAGGGACCTTGGAGGTCTTCTAGTCCAAATCCCTGCTCAGGCAGGAAGCTCTATACCAGCGATGGCGAACCTTTTAGAGACGGAGTGCCCAAAACCAGCCCCACCCCTGCCCCCCATCCACCCTGCCCCCTGCCCATCCATAGGGCCACTCCCTGCCTCCACAGCCTGCCGATCGCCCAGGAGACCCAGCAGCTCCATAGTGGCCACACCTCACAGCATCAACCATGCAACAGGGCATGAGGGTGGAGTCTTGTTCCCACTGCCTGGCTGCCATGTCCTTGGCTGCGCTGCTTCATGCGGGCCACACTCGGGGGCGACTCTCCTCCTGGGGAGCTGCTGGTGAAGGGGCTGGGGCGATGGCGCACGTGCCCATAGAGAGGGCTCTGAGTGCTGCCTCTGGCATGCATGCCATAGGTTCGCCACCACTGCTCTATACCATTTCAGACAAATGTCCATTTGGTTGTAATAGGGTGAGGGGATCAGAGATTCAGCACTTTTGCCTCTCTGTGGTGGCCCTATTGCTTTCTCACTGAAAGTCAGGCCTTTGAGAAGCTATTAAAACTGAATTATTCTGGGCAGGATTTTCCTGACTTCATTGATTTCATTTACTGCACCATTGCCACCATTTCATTCTTTTATTTATTTTCATTTAAGCTGGTATTTTGCATGTACATTTAAAGTAACATTTTACTGTACTTGCTAATAGTTGACTGGCTGTTATTGTATGCTGTCCAAAGTCACTTCTTGTCAGATGGGCAGCTATATAATCTTGATTAATAAATAAATAATAAATAAGTTACAGAAGGGTATACATCCAATAAATAAATGAACAGGCCTGCATGTGAAGCTGGATATGAGAAAGAGAATTTTATTATCTAAAATGTTTGTGCTCTGCAAAATACCAACCCACACTTTTGCAAAATGTGCTGCATTCTGCAAAAGTTGCTTTTTTCTTCTTCTTCTTCTTTTTTTGTAGAACAAGATTTTCTTTAACTTTCAACATTTGCAAATGAATGGAGAAGTGGGCAGCAGGGATTGTGCTTGCATTATTAAATGTACAAGATGACTGGCAAAACATACAGTCACAGGGCCACAGACTTCTCTTTCCGTAAGTTTCTGGCTAATCCCCAAGAAGGGCTACAGCAAAGAAAATGATGTGTGTGGTGATTTGAACTGAAAGATCATTTCAGAAAGTGCTGAGGGAGGAGCCCAATCCAATCTCTTTCTACAGCAGTGGTTCTCAACCTGTGGGTTGGGACCCCATTTGGGGTCGAACAACCATTTCAAGGGGGTCGCCAAACAAGGCTGTCCGCCATTTTTCCCCCCTTTTCTTTGGCCATGCCCCTGGCACCTGGTGATGTATAAGTGGTTAGGGGTCACCACAACATGGGGAACTGTATTATTGGGTCGCGGCATTAGAAAGGTTGAGAACCACTGTTCTACAGTCTTATGTGCCCACAATGCACCTTTGAAAAACAAGGTGGTGTTATCTTCTTCTCCTCATCAAAATGATTGCTTTTCCTGCCTCTGACCTGGCAGGCTACAAAACAGATATAACCCATTCTGCACATCAACATGAGATCTCATTTGCAGATTAAATAACAGGGGGAAATGCAATAATGGAAAGAAATAATTAAAAATACTGAATGACTGAACACCTAATCTTGTTGCTGATGATCAGCGCATGGAGAACTCATCTCTATTTCTTTCCCAGGTAGTATATCCCATCATCCAAAAGAGCAATAGGGGGAAACAGGTTGTATAGGCAATCCTGTAGTCCAAAATTATCTATTTTATTTATTTATTAAATTTATACGTTGCCCATAGTGCTACTGGAGCAATTCTGGGTGGCTTAGGGATTATACTTTATGTAAAGAATAATACTACACAGTTTCTCCATATTGAAATTATCACTGCAAGTATGACACAACAACAAAAAAAGGCTCTTAATAAATTTAGCCAGCAAAAGATCTGTCTGCAGAGGGAGATATAATGGCAGAAGTACTTATGAGTGAATTGTTAAATGAGTGAGCAAGAATAACGGGAAAACTAGAATAATATCAATTGGCTGCAATCTTTCAAAAGCTCTATAGTGGGGTATAATAGTGACTGGAGTCATTGCAGCACTGTATAGGAGTATTCATTTTCAGTTTTATTAAAGTTGGGATTCAAGATCTAGTCTGCTATATCAGCCTGTCAGAGGCTCATAAACTTAAATGTCCACATAAGTGGTTTCAATTATTTCGTCGTATTTTCATGATCAATTTTACGGTACAAAAAGACATTTGATGCTAGTAGTACAATTTTCTTCTGAGCTATGATATGCTCCATAAAAATATAAAGCAAAATGTTCAGGACAGGGGAAGTAAACAATCACAAATGCATTTTCTCCTGTGATTTGGTAAGCAACCTTTGAAAATGAACTGTTCTGAGAGATATAAACACTTGATTTAATGGGCCAATATGAGAGAGGGAAGGAGTGTTGTTTAAATTATGCAACAATTGGTTCTTGAGCAAAGGAAGCCCGTGGGATCCCCACACTCAGAGTCAGCTTCCTCTAGTGAAGTTTGGGGTTGTCCCTCTCCAAGGGACTATTATCTAAGCGAAAGGGGGAATTCCAGCTCTTCTGAGCTAGAATTATCAAAATAACAGAATAACAGTTGGAAGAGACCTTGGAGGTTTTCTAGTCCAACCCCCTGCTCAAGCAGGAGACCCCATAGTATTCCAAACAAGTGGCTATACAGTCTTCTCTTAAAAACCTCCAGTGATAGAGCACCCACAACTCCTGAAGGCAAGCTATTCCACTGATTAACTGTTATCACTGTTAGAAAATTTCTAGTTTGCCTCTCTTCTTGCTTAGTTTCCATCCATTGTTTCTTGTCTTGCCTTCTGGTGCTTTGGAAAATAGGTTGACTCCCTCTTCTTAATGACAGCCTCTCAAATATTAGAACACCACTATCATGTCACCCCTAGTCCTTCTTTTCACTAGACTAGACATACCCAATTCCTGCCATTGGAGAAATATTCAAAACTTTTCAGGGAATTTTGTTCAATGGGTTTGATTCCCATTCAAATGAATAAGAGATGCTTGACTGCTTCAGGCCACTTCTGCTTAGAACTTGGGGGACAGAATCAACAACTAGCTTGCAGAAACTAACTAGATAACATCTCTAAAGGAAGGACTGTCCATTAAAGGCATATGTTTATTAAACAATAAATGGGACTTGAAGACAGCACATTGTAAGATGTATCAGCTAACTGATGTAACCTAGTGTCAAGGTTCCAATAGATGAGACCAAACAAATCAGAACTCCGAGGCTAGAGGTTTCCTCAAAGAACATGTTTATTGGCTACATAGTATTGGCATGGTCAAAAGTGAAACCAAGTCTGAAATCTCCTTCAAAAAGAAACACTATTACAAAGTTAAACTTCCCACTCCACTGCTATGCAATCAGCTATGTTTCCCAATAGAACAGTTTGGCGGATTTTCTAACTGAATGCTCACGCCCCCACCTAACTGACATAAATTAGCTTAGTTCCTAAGAAACAGTAAAATGTTTAGACTAGCAGAAATCCTCTGCACTCCCTCCCATCATGTGGCAACCTAGAACAAGCAAGATGGCCTCAGCCAGGTTTATTGTAGAGTTGACACCTAGCAATTGATATGTGAAGGGAAAAAGGCAGTTTGGTCTAATAGTTAAGGCACCAGGCTAGAAAGTGGGAGATTGTGAATTGTAGTCTGCCTTAGCCATGAAAGCCAGCTGGGTGACCTTGGGCCAGTCATTCTCTCTCAGTCCAACCCACTTTACAGGATTGTTCTTGTTGTGGGGAAAATAGGAGGAGGAAGGTGTATAATAATAATAATAATAATAATAATAATAATAATAATAATAATAATAATAATAATAATAATAGAGTTGGAAAGGACTTTGGAGGTCTTCTAGTCCAATCCCCTGCTCAGGCAGGAAATCCTATACCATTTCAGACAAATGGCTGTCCAGTCTCTTCTTAAAAACTTCCAGTGTTGGAGAATTCACCGCTTCTGGAGGCAGGTTGTTCCACTGGTTAATTGTTCTAACTGTCAGGAAGTTTTCCTTAGTTCTAGGTTGCTTCTCTCTTTGGTTAGTTTCCATCCATTGCTTCATGTCCTGCCTTCAGGTGCTTTGGAGAATAGCTTGACTCCCTCTTCTTTGTGGCAGCCCCTGAGATATTGGAACACTGCTATCAAGTCCCCCCTCGTCCTTCTCTTGAATATGTTCACTGCCCTGTTATTTTAAAAAATAATAAAGGCAGGATACAAACAAATAAATTAATAAATATTAACCAGCTAAACCCTAATACTTCTCAGAATGCTGTACCTGGCTAGCTTTGGCTATGGAATCAGACCAGGTTGGGTCTTATTAGTATATGGATGGCATACCATCAGGAAATTCCAAGGCTGAGGAATAAAAAAAAATCCCAAAAGAAAGCAACAGGAAGCCACCTGTTCCATTGCCAAGAAATTTGCATTAATGTGTCCATGAAGCTACCAGGAATTGAGGTTGACTTGAAGGCATTTTACTCTTCCTATTTCTCTGCATAAGGCACATCTGAGAAAATCTTCCCTAAGGGAATAACAGTTCTTTATTTCACCTTAGTAAATTGCTGTTCACAGTCTGCTGCCTCAGAGGGCTCTATATCTTCTTCTGAAGTATATTGGGGCAGGGAGGGAGGGAGGATGTCATGACACTTAATGGAACCTAATCTGGCAAATGCTATCTTTCTTTTCTTGTCCCACCCCACCCATTTGCCTTTTCAAACTTTCAGTGAGAATTATCAGTTTTGTGCCAACACACAAGCTCGGAAATAAATGTCTTAACCAAGCCATTCTTGTTTTCTGGTAACATTCATTATGGTTTTTCTAAGCTTCTGTGTTTGTGCGAGATGTGCATTTGTGTCTAAAATACATTTTACTTAAATGCAGGTGTATAGTAAGTTCAATATTTCTCTTTGCCTTTGTATCTGAGTGTCTACCTAACCTTTCTTTTCTATGAGCTTCAATGTCTATTCATAAGATGCAGCCATTCCATAAATTCATAAAACAAGAGGCATAAATTACTAATGTACAAAGTTTCCTGCATTTTAACCCATTCTCCTTCAATCTAATAACAGATAACAGACTCTCTGTTATTTGCTTCTGTGAATAATATTTCAACAGAGAAAATAATCTTGATGTATGCCCCAGCAGGGTCTGCAAATTTCTTGTCTTGCAGCATCCTTGGCTTCTCATTCTTCAGTTAAATACCAAAGCCAGGTACTATGGGACAACTCCTAGCTCTGAGCTTTTTCCAATTGGCAGACAAGCAATTAAGGAAGCTTCTGTGTGATAGATATTTAGCCAAAAGCACCGTCAACGATAACATCTTCTGTCAGTTCCCCAAGGAAAGTCAAAAACACCATCAAGAAATATTGAAAGAAATTCTCAAGCAACCTTAGGAAAACAAACAAACAAACAAAACCGAAGTCTCTTTCAGGTAGAGAGAAAACATTGGAGAAATTGCAAAAAGGGTTTCAGTTTGGTATTAATCAAAATGCAAGCCAAATCATGCCCCTCTACTATAGGATTCATAAAATAATGATGCTCATTGTTATATCCTGGGCCTGTGATTGACAGAGCAGGTGCAGGAAGCTGCAGACCTGGGCAGACCACGTGGCTGCCCCGGCCAGACAGGCTGTCTCCAGCCTACTGTGCATGTGCAAAGCGGGAAAATATGGTGCATTTATTGGCTGACGCTGTTCCCTGCAAAAGGGTATAAAAGGGATCCGCGCCATTTTGTATTGTTCTTTTGAAACTTGAACAAAGAAGCAACTGTTGTTACTCCTGCCTCGCCTCAATGCCTTACCAACGCACAGAACAGAACACTCAAGATGCAAATGGAGGACTAAACATTGATATTTAATGTACATCATACAGTAATTTGATGACCAGGCTTAGCCAGTCCAAAACTTTAACTTATATTCTAGTCCTTGCTACCAATATTTAAAAGAGGTTTTGGTCACTGCTGTGGATTTTAAAAGAGGGTTTTTTTTTCTTCTGTGAATGAGCAAGCAATGATTTTTCCAGGATTATGTATTTTTATTAATTTCCTCAACTATGGCAGACGGTCAACATAGAAATCAGATTGACTATGTGCTCTGCAGCCAAAGATGGAGAAGCTGTATACAGTCAGTAAAAACAAGACCAGGAGCTGACTGTGGCTCAGACCATGAGCTTCTTGTTGCAAAATTTAGGCTTAAATTGAAAAAAGTAGGGAAAAGCACTAGGCCACTCAGGTATGAACTAAATCATATTCCTGATGAATATACAGTAGAGGTGACAAATAGATTTAAGGAACTGGATCTGATAGACAGAGTGCCTGAAGAACTATGGATGGAAGTTCGCAACATTGTACAAGAGGTAGCAACTAAAACCATCCCAAAGAAAAAGAAATGCAAGAAAGCAAAATGGCTGTCTGAGGAAGCTTTGCAAATAGCTGAGGAAAGAAGGGAAGCGAAAGGCAAGGGAGAAAAAGAAAGATATACCCTTGAATGCAGAATTCCAGAGAGTAGCTAGAAGAGATAAGAATGCCTTCTTAAATGAACAGTGCAAATAGAAGAAAACAACAGAATAGGGAGGACCAGAGATCTCTTCAAGAAAATTGGACATATGAAGGGAACGTTTCATGCAAAGATGGGCATGATAAAGGACCAAAATGGCAGAAACTTAACAGAGGCAGAAGAGATTAAGAAGAGATGGCAAAACTACACAGAAGAACTATACAAGAATGACTTAATATCCCAGATAACCACAATGAGATGGTCACTGACCTCGAACCAGACATCCTAGAATGTGAAGTGAAATGGGCCTTAGAAAATCTGAGCAACAACAAAGCTAGTGGAGGTGACAGTATTCCAGCTGAGCTATTCAAAATCTTAAAAGACGATGCAGTAAAAGTGCTACACTCAATTTGCCAGCAAATTTGGAAAACTCAACAGTGGCCACAGGATTGGAAAAGGTCAGTTTACATTCCAATTCCAAAGAAAGGCAATGCCAAAGAATGTTCAAACTATCGCATCATTGCACTCATTTCACATGCTAGTAAAGTTATGCTTAAAATCCTACAAGCTAGACTCCAGCAGTATGTAGATCGAGAACTACCAGAAGTACAGGCAGGATTTCGAAGAGGCAGAGGAACTAGAGATCAAATTGCCAACATACGCTGGATCATGGAGAAAGCTAGGGAGTTCCAGAAAAAATCTACTTCTGCTTCACTGACTATGCAAAAGCCTTTGATTGTGTGGATCACAACAAATTGTGGCAAGTTCTTAAAGAGATGGGAGTACCAGACCATCTCATTTGTCTCTTGAGAAACCTATATGCGGGTCAAGAAGCAACAGTGAGAACTGGACACGGAACCACTGATTGGTTCAAAATTGGAAAAGGAGTCCGGCAAGGCTGTATACTGTCGCCCTGCCTATTTAACTTATATGCAGAGCACATCATGAGAAAGGCAGAGCTAGATGAATCAAAAGTTGGAATTAAGATTGCCGGGAGAAATATCAACAACCTAAGATATGCAGATGATACCACTCTAATGGCAGAAAGTGAAGAGGAACTAAAGAGCCTCTTGATGCGGGTGAAGAAGGAGAGTGCAAAAGTTGGCTTGAAACTCAACATTAAGAAAACCAAAATCATGGCATCCGGCCCTCTCAATTCCTGGCAAATAGATGGGGAAGAAATGGAGGTAGTGACAGATTTTATTTTTCTGGGCTCCAAGATCACCTCAGATGGGGACTGCAGCCAAGAAATTAAAAGACGCTTGCTCCTGGGGAGGAAAGCTATGGCAAATCTAGACAGCATACTAAAAAGCAGAGACATCACCCTGCCAACAAAAGTGCGTATAGTCCAGGCCATGGTTTTCCCAGTTGCAATGTATGGCTGTGAAAGTTGGACCATAAGAAAGGCTGAGCGCAAAAAAATTGAGGCCTTTGAACTATGGTGCTGGAGAAGACTCCTGCGAGTCCCTTGGACTGCAAGACGTTCAAACCGGTCAGTCCTAGAAGAGATCAACCCCGACTGCTCTTTAGAAGGCTAGATCCTGAAGTTGAAACTCAAATACTTTGGCCACCTAATGAGAAGGAAGGACTCACTGGAGAAGGGCCTAATGCTGGGAAAGATTGAGGGCAATAGAAGAAGGGGACGACAGAGAATGAGATGGCTGGATGGAGTCACTGAAGCAGTAGGTGTGAACTTAAATGGACTCCAGAAGATGGTAGAAGACAGGAAGACCTGGAGGAACGTTGTCCATGGGGTCGCGATGGGTCAGACACGACTTCGTAATTAACAACAACAACAATGGCATCTAGGGTTGGTGAGGGACCTCAAACCCAGGAGGACAAATCTCTGCGAGGGAAACTTTGCTGCCTTCACCCAACCAGATATCCATTATACATGCCAGCTAAAGCAGCATCTCCAGCACCAGGTCATGGATGAGAAAAATCTAATTATAAATGGACCTGGCACATTTACCCTCATTTTTTTAAAAAAAAAAAAAAAAAAAAGATGTTTCCTTTCAGAATTGCATATTTAGTTTTTTGGCAGATATACCAAACATGTAAGTTTCAATAAAGTCTCCTTGCTTCTATTTGTGTTTATGGATATCTAAAATCTTCTGCAGCCAAAATTGACTTGGGCATCAAATGTTCCTTCATTATTTTTACTAGTTCTTCAAGGGAAGGGGCATTTAAGGTAAGACACTTGACTTAAGATGTATTTTTTGCCTGCCACAATAATTTTCAGCAAGTATCTTTTTTACCAGGAAAAAAAAACAGCTTTCTTTGCATGTAAGATCTAGTTATCTTTGGCACTATCAAACCATTCATTTCCTCCTTCCACCCTGTTGCATCAAAGTTGACTATTCTTGGACTTTTTTTCCCCATTTCCAATTGCTATTGCTTCAAACGTATCCTTCCTCTATCTTTATTTTCTTTACTGCTGTTTCTTACACTCTGGAGCTTAAGGAGTGAGTTGAGAGGCTTTTTTCCCTCCTTCTTTTTTGTGATCCCACATTGTTTCACTGATTTGGCTTCTCTACTGATCAAAAAAAAGACACCAGGATCAGTAATGGGCTTGTCAGCTCCTTGCTTCTTGAAACATCTAGAAAACTCTAGAGAATCTGCAAAAATCATATAGAGGGAGCTCAAGGTATAGAATCACAAACATGCTCAATCAACCACTTAGAATATTGACCCAAAACACTATAAGTTTCATTCTAAGCATCAGCCCTGTTGAGATACTATTCCTTTCCTTTCGCCTGCCCTCCCTTCTCATTTTGTTATAAGCACCCCAAAGAGCTATCATGGACTCTCTTAATGCAAATGTGCACCAGTCCACAGAGCTTGATAACTACCTTGTATTGTTTTGTTGATAGTCATGTAAGAAACAAATGAGGACTATGAGATATCTGAAAGGTCCATTAACATGGTTAGGTTGGATGAACTGACAATAGATCAATTTTTTTTGACATGACTGTCACAGTAATAAAAATATGTCTCTCAATGACTCTTAATCTAAGATAAGATATGGAAGCATGTTTCTCCTCTGATACGTGTCTTGAGGATCAAGGATAGCGTAAGAAAAGTTTTGTTCATTGGCATGCTAGTAGGAGATAAATGTTTAAGATTAATAGCAGTGCTATATTTTGTCTTCTCTCTCCCTCTCTCTCTCTCTCTCTCTCTCTCTCTCTTATTTAGCAGGCTCTCCAGACTACAAAAAATCCAAAAGCAGGCATCATTCCCTTCTCCTCATCAATTTCAGGAATTTTCTTTTTAAAAGTACATGAAGAGTGATGCCATAAAAAATACAAATGTATCTCAGAAAGGTAAAATGCAGGTCACTTGTGAGATAATAAAATTTATAGAGTGTGTCTGTTGTGTTCTAAAATTAAAGGCCTTTCTGTGTAGGATTTAGGTACCATTTTTATCCTGGTGATCTGGATTACACACTAGTGGCCCTGCCTAATGACTGAGTACTTTTCTTCAGTTTTACTATTCAAGTGACAAAAATTTCCAAACCACTTTTATTACACTGGAAACTCCTTAGAACTTGGAGGAAGGCCAATTTCCCATTGCTGGGATTTCCTGCTCTTCCCGGCTTTCTAATTCAGTGGAATTTCCCCTTTCTCATAGCTGACTGTGTCCTTGTTACCCTCAAAAAACAATGGCAAGATTTAGGGTGGCTGTGTCAGAGAGCAATAGAAGTCTTTTTAAAAGGTCAAGCATAAAAAGTGGAAAAGGGGGCATATAACTAAGGCAGAATATCAGCAAATAGCCCGAGCCTGCAAAGATGAATTGAGGAAAGCTAAGGCTCAAAATGATCTAACACTTGTGACAAAAGTCAAAAATAACAACAAGGAAAAAAGGTTCTTTCAACATGTAAAAAACACAAAAAATGTTAAGGAAATGATTGGTCCATTAGTGAGAGAAAGTGGCAAGAAGGTGACAAGCAACAGAGATAAAGCAGAACTACTTAACTTGTTTTTTGCCTCTATCTCTACACAATGGAAAAACAGTCCAACCTATCAAAAACAATACTGTAAAAACACAGATTAGAAACACAAGTTAAAATAGGCAAGAAAATGGTATGTAAGCACCTGTTCACTGTAGACAAGTTCAAATCACCAGGACCAGATAGATTACACCCCAAGGTTCTGAAGGAACTGGCAGATGTGATCTCAGAACCACTGAACTATATCTTTCAAAGAACCTGGAGCACTGGGGAACTACCAGAGGACTAGAAAAGAGCTGATGTAGTTCCCATCTTCAAAAAAGGAAAAAAATAGATCCAGAAAACTACAGATCTATCAGCCTGACCTCAATACCTGGGAAGATCTTGGAAAATATAATCAAGCAATGAATCAGTGAACATCCAGAGGCAAACAAAGTCATTACCAAAAGCCAGCATGGGTTTGTCAAAAACAGATCATGCCAGACAAATCTTATTGTATTCTTGGACCAGGTGACAAAATTAGTGGACCAGAGGAATGCTGTGGATATAATTTACTTGGACTTAAGTAAGGCATTTGATAAAATAGACCACAACCTACTACTTGATAAGATAGAAAAATGTGAGTTAGACAGCATCACCATGAGATGGATTCATAGCTGGCTGACAGCCATACTTAGCACTCATGTGGTCCTCTATGAAACTGCATCTACATGGAGGGAAGTGTGTAGTGGAGTGCTCCAGGGCTCTGTTCGGAGCCCAGTGCTCTTCAACATCTTCATAAATTATTTGGATGAGGAGATATGTGAGTAACTCATCAAATTTGCAGATGACACCTAGCTTGCAGAAATAGTCAACACTCCAGAAGATAGACTTAAGGTACAGCAGGATCTTGATAGACTTGAACATTGGGTGCTATCTAACAAAATGGAATTCAATGATGAAAAAAGTAAGATTCTACATTTAGGCAAGAAAAACCAAATGCACAGGTACAGTATAGGTAGTACCTTGCTCAACAGTAGTAACTGTGAGAAGGATCTCAGAGTCCTAGTGGACAATCACTTAAATATGAGCCAGCAGTGTGCTGCAGCTGCCAAAAAAGCCAACACAGTGCTACGCTGCATTAGCAGAGGGATAGAATCAAGATCATGTGAAGTGTTAATATCACTTTATAATGTCTTGGTAAGGCCACACTTGGGATACTGCATCCAGTTTTGATCACCACGATGTAAAAAAGATGTTGAGATTCTAGAAAGAGTACAGAGAAGAGCAATAAAGATGATTGGGGGATTGGAGAATAAAACATACAAAGAACAGTTGCTGGAATTGGGTATGTCTAGTTTGATGAAGACAAGGACGAGAGGTGACATGATAGCAGTATTCCAATATCTCAGGGGGGGGGGCAAAAAGAAGAGAGAGTCAAGCTATTCTCCAAAGCACCTGAAGGCAGGAGAAGAAGCAATCGATGGAAACTAATCGAGGAGAGAAGCAACCTAGAACTAAGGAGAAATTTCCTAACAGAACAATTAATCAGTGGAACAACTTGCCTCCAGAAGTTGTGAATGCTCCACCACTGGAGGTTTTTAAGAAGAGACTGGACAACCATTTGTCTGAAATGGTATAGGGTTTCCTGCCTGAGCAGGGGGTTGGACTAGAAGACCTCCAAGGTCCCTTCCAACTCTATTATTATTATTGTTGTTGTTATTGTAAAAAAAAAGTTTGCCTTATGATGAGAAGAACATAAAAAAGGCAAGTAAGAGGGGACTCCTGGCTCTGTTAAATGATTTCATATGGATAGGGATAACCTTCAAAATTTGGGGGAAGTTATCAGAGCTGAAGAAGCTTCTTGGATGAGAAGCAAAACATCTTCAAAGAAAAACAAGAAAGTCCAGTTGCCTCATGAAAAACATATTTGGGACATGTAGGAGAACTTCACTCTAAATTTCATATGCAACAGAAAAAAAAATATATTCTTGCCCCAGTGTTAAATATCACTACTGTATATAATGAAAGGAAATAAAAAAGGGAATGTAACAGTCCTCTTTTAGAAGCTGATTGTGTGCCACATAGATAGGTTTTCCTTCAAGATCTATTAGAAATAATGACTATGAAAAATTGTAGAATAATAGAGTTGGAAATGGCTGCTGAGGCCATCAAGTTCAATCCTCAGCTGAGTCAGGAATATTAAAGTATCTTGGACATAGAAAATTCACTGCTTTTCTGGGTGATTGATTCTTCTATTCAACTGCTATTTCTAATTAGAACTGTTCTCTAATGTACAATAAGATGTCTCCTCCCTTTAAATCCAGCATTCTAAAATGATAGAAATGTGTAATATTCTCTCAGATATTTGAGGAATAGTGTCATATCTTCCTTCAGTCTTCTCTTTTCAAAACTAAACATGTCCAACTCATTCTGTCATTCTTCACAGGACTTAGTTCCTTGATCATCTTTGTTGCTCTTTGAACTTGTTTCAGATTGTCTAAATCCTTCTAAAAGTGTGATGTCCAGAACTGGATGCAGTACTGGCAATATGGCCTGGGCAAAGCAGACAAAATGGAATGACCACTTTCCATGATTTAGAAATTCTAATTCTGTTGATGCAGCCTAGCATTGCATTGGTCTTATTTTCAATTGCATACATCATAACAATGACTCATATTCAGTTTTCAATCAACTGTTATTCCAACATCTTGTTCATAAGTACAGTCACCAACCTGTTATTTTATTCTGCACATTAGACTTTTTTTCTAATTGAATAATTGTTTCTGTTAAATGTCATTTTGTTACTCTCATCCTATCAGGATCAAGTTGAGGCCAGCTGAGAGGTCACTTTCTTCAGAGAAAGACCAGGCTAAGGAATCTGATATTTTAGATACTTGCGAGTCAAGTCCAAACAACTGCTCTGAAAAGTTAAATGCAGATCTCATTATGTTTGCCTCTGATGCTGAGGATTTATATCTGGACTTAAAGCCTCTTATGTTCTGAAACTGCAGAAAAACAGATGCCGATCAATAAAGACTGATGATGGGAACTTTTCTTTCTTTCTTGTTCACATTTTGTCAACTTCAGTCAGAATAGATCTGGAAGGGACCTTGGAGGTCTTCTAGTCCAACCCCCTGCTCAAGCAGGAGACCTTATACCATTTCAGAAGGGTGGCTGTCCAGTCTCGTCTTAAAAACCTCCAGTGATGAAGCACCTACAACTTCTGAATGCAAGCTGTTCCAATGGTTAATTGTTCTTAATGTTAGGAAGTTTCTCCTTAATTCCAGGTCGCCTCTCTCCTTGATTCCATCCATTGTTTCTTCTCTTGCCTTCTGGTGCTTTGGAAAATAAGTTGACCCTCTCTTCTTTGTGGCAACTGCTTTAGAGATTTTTTTTTAAAAAAAAAAAAAACAACAAGCTTTTTTATTGTTCTTTGATAATGTACTAATCTCAGCTCATTCATCAGGCTGCTAGTTGGCACCGTTCCACAATAATTTGGCTTTCTTTTCATCTTCCACATTGTCCTTTTTAGTTTTCAGATGCTCCCTAAGTTTCTTATGCAGCCACGCAATTTCCTTCTGCTGTCCTCCATCTTTTCCCTCATAAAAAATATTTGCCATGTTTAATTTTTCTCTTTCTGTTTTAAGAACCACACATCTAAGATCAATTTCCCATAGTTCTCCTGTCACAAAATCTTACTATTATTATAATTCTGAATTTATTAATATTTGTTTTAATGAAGTAGAATGTATATGGTTGACTACATTCAGCTTCAGTTTCCCTTATAATGAAAAACTACTTGTTTCATTAAGAAAGGAATTACAACTACTTTTATAAAAGACTGGAAATCCTTAATAGGAAATGGATAAAAATGAACTTCTAATTATTGATTTAAAAGATTTGTGGGATGAAGGGAATTATGAAATGCAATAAAGGAGGGAGGAGATGGTAATTAATATTTTTATAATAGTTTCAAAGAAGATCAGAAGTCACTTCTTTGGATATCTTGTTTTTCTAACTCTTTTGTTATTCTTCACTTTTTCTTTTGGCCTTCTGTAATCTCTTTCTTTTTCTATTGGTTCCTCTACATTTCTGTAATTTTTTTTAAGTCTTTGTAAGATCTTTTGTAATAAAAATTGTTCATTAAAAAACCCTCCAGTACTATATATTGTAGTTACTTCTCGTGATATCACTGTTATTTCCACACCTTCACCTAAGTTTTCTTTATTTACTAATATAACCTCAAAGTTACCTGGTTCTCTTGACCATGTTCCCAAAAAGCCGATCTCTTCTATCATTGGCAGAGGTCATTTGCACCAAACTGCTTTCTATTTCTAGTCCTCTACTATGGATGGGAAGGATAAATTAAACTATTGAGATTTTTAAAGACCAACATTAATAAGTGAATTCATCGAATATATTCCTTCCAATTATACAGTCTTTTTCAGCTTTAAACATTTATATTTCTGGCAAAGTATGAAGATTGGGATGGCCTTGGTTTGCAATTATTGAAGTTCATCTTTAGTTGAAGCTGGGATGAAGAAATGAAGCTATTGTAAACATATCTCAAAAGAACCCAGCAAATAGGAACATGCAAAACGTTTTGTTTGTGAACTGTTTCACTACAGTTCTGGGTGTCCAAGTCTGGATGGTAGCTGATGTGGCAGCTCAGGAAGAAGTAAAGGAAAAAAAGTTGCTGGGAAGATTTGAAAATAGGAGGATTAATTAGAGAGCTGCTATCACCAAACTGTGGTTTCAAGTGCAGTACAAGAGGGTTAGGGAAAGGATGGTGTTCAGAAGATTAGCAAGTAGACCAGTGTACAAGTCACTGTTCTTCCCCTGTAAGATTCCTCTGGATTTTGTCTCAATTGAAACTGTAATAACCAAAATATTTTTTATTTCAAATTTATCAAACCACAGCCTACCCAGAGCAGCATGGTAGAACTTCCAAGACACAATATGTTTCTTCAAGGTTTGAAACAAAGTTAATTTTATGTACACTCACTTAGCAATAAGATCCTTTGAGGAAGCAGGCTGAAATTACCTGCTAATGTTGAAAAATCTTAAAGTTCCAGAGGAAAAGAAATCAATCCAAGTGGTTTTGGAGGATATTAGCCATATGAGAATAAATGGACAGGTCCCCTAATGACTTTAGCTGCATAAATATTTGCATCTGCTGATCGTGAATTTTACACTATTGATTTTCATTATGATGACCCCTTGCAATCTAGCTTCCCTCTTTAAAAAAACAAGTTTTGCCTTTTAAGAAGTAGGTTAAGCAAAAGTACATAAACTGCAATCATTGGGAAAGATAAATACTGTATATCAGAATCAGACTTGACTTTACTGATCAAAGCCCAATACCTATATTAAAGCAAATTGTATCCACATTAGATTGTCAAATTCATTATTCATCATCCAACAATGTCTCATAAAAGACAAAGTTTCCATTTCTCTAAAGGTGTTTCTGAATGAGAACCTCAAGTTAAGATGGCTACATGTTTTGGAACATTGAAGATGCTCTTTTCTAGACTTTTTAAAAATAATATTGATGCTCTTATTGGGGAATGTTTTAATGATAGTTTTTTTATTGTATATCACTCAGAGTCAAGTTTGTGAGATGGAAGGCTATACTGGTATAAGTGAGAGGAATGAATGAACGAATGAAGGAAGGAATAATTAAACAAACAAATAAATAAATAAATATAATGATCAAGATTACATGATTACAACATACATCAGCCAAAACAGGTATAAAATGTTGGTTTCCCATGTTCTAAGTGTTATTTTATCCACACATTTTCAGACAGCAATGTGGTCTTTGGAGTGTTCGAAGATCTTTATATTCTATTAATAAGCCTTGCAACAGTCTTGTTAGGATAGCTTTTAGGGCCCACTGATAGATCTATGGGTCATCACTAACAATTTGTGACTCTCATTTAAGAATAGTAAACACATACTAATGCACATGCTTCTATAATATGTTTCTATCTATTGAAGAGCTACCAAATTAAAATTTCAAGATGGTTACCAAGCAATTATTTAGCCTCCTTGTGGCAACACTTTTTCCTGATTTTTTTTTATCTTACTCTATGGGTACAAATTCAGAATATGTAAAACCATCTGAGTATAGAACTGGGATTATTTCACTTGATTGGGGGAGGAAGAATTCATACGGTGTTCAGAAGCTAGCTATCAATTTGAAGGAAAAAAATAGTGTGGAAAAAAAGGAATACAAATAGAATAAACCTCATAGGACAAAGAAAATAAAAAAATACAAGCAAGACTTTGAAAAGTTTGAAATTAGGGAATGAAAATGGATTCACTGAAGTGGGATAGAAAGACCAATTTAAAAAAGTAGCAAAAGAAGTGCAAATGAATAACTGGATTCAGAACCAAGTTGAAAGAGTGAAAAGTTTATACCTTGAGAGAGGAGGGAGTCATGGCTTTGGGAAGTTGAATCAACATTGCAGTGAATGGGCCAGCTGTGACAGAAGCAGTGGTGCTGGATAGGGCTGAAGCAATACAGTGATTGTAATGGAGCCCCCACACTGATGGAAGAATGCAATAAAACAGAAGATGTATAATCATACATCTGCACCTGAATTTCTTCTCATGAAATGTCAAAGATTTGGGAAATACAGATCATGCATTTTATACCTTGAATTATATTAGCAAGATGAAATATGGACTCTTTTAAGCTTGGCTTTATTCTGGACTATTTCAAGAATTGGATATTAGAGGAACAGTTTTACAGTAGTTCCGTGTCTTCCAAACTAGAAGGATTTAGTTTATGGGATTTAGTTAAAGGTGGTGAATCCACTATGGGTGCTGAATGACTTAATTCTCTCCTTGCTCTTAACATCTGATGAAACTGCTGGGAAAGATAATCCACTTCTTTAGGGGCTGTATGATAATTGAATGGATCATATACTCCCACCCTGGGCTGGCCAAGAGTTGCTGTTAAAATCTTGTCAGGGTCTGTTGATGTTGTTGGAGTCAGGCTGGAACAAAACAGACTAAAGTTGAACCAGGGGAAAATAGCATTGCTCTTTGTTTGTCATGGTTCTCCGCCAGTTCCAGTGTCATCTCTTGATGGGAAGGCTCTACCACTGAGGGACCAAATCTGTAACTTGGAGAATCTCTTGACTCACAGCGACTCCTATCATGGCTTAACTGAACTCCCACAGGCCATCTCCACATTTGGTGGCAGTGAATTTTATAAATTAAGTATGTCTGGAATGATGAAGCACTTCCTGTGGTCTGCCGCTGACCCAGAGTTCTAGTGTTATGGGACAGGGAGAAATAATAATTTATCTCTACTTCCTTCACACCATGCATAATTTTAAAAACTTATTCCCTTTCCTTGATGATTTCTATTTTTCCTTCAAATGAAAAAAGACTGAAATGCTTAAAAAAATAAATCTTTCTTTCTTTTTCTTTTTCTTTTTTCTTTTTTTTCTTGGAAAATATTTTTAAAGGCAATTAAAACTATTTTTAAAAGATAGCTGCACTAATCATACTGTTGCACATAACCAAATATGACTGTCATGTTTCAAGTTCTCTCCCTCATAATCTATAACACTGAATTTGATTTACCTAAATTCTCTTTCATTATTAACCATTATCTATCCAGATTCCAACAGTACGTTTATATTTTCAATATATTTTCATTATATTTTCGGTATGGTACGTATTTTTTAGATATGGCACATATTTTTTAGGTATGGCACATATATTTTAGGTATGGACACCTAGCAGTTTAAAAGCATGAAAATGTGAGTAGATTAATAAATACCACTTTGGTGGGAAAGTAACAGTGTCCCATGTGCCTTTGGCATATAGCCATGTTGGCCACATAACCACAGAAAATGTCTCTGGACAATGCTGGCTCCCTTAGCCGAGAAAAAGAGATGAGCACCACAATCTACAGTCAGACATGACTGAACAGGGAAATCTTTACCTTTACTTTTACATATTTTAGAACACTAGTGACCTCTTATTTTACAAAACCCTAAGGTCCCTCATTCTGGCATTCTTCCCTTTTCCAGGAACTACTCTCATTTCACATACACAGAGAGAGGGAGGGGTTCTTGCCCATGTATTTTACCAGCCAGTAGATCTGCCACCTTGGATTTTAAAATAAAAAATGGGTTTGTTGTAGAACAAAGTTTTAATCATGGCCAGTTGGTGGATTTCTTCAGAGGAACTCTGAGGAAAGAAAAGTAGGAAGTGGACAAGATAAAAGCTATACTGATTTTTGTTAAGACTGTAATGTACAATTTGGGAGTTCTTACAAGTTAAAGAACCCTGAACTTTTATCCTAGCAACACAATATTTCAACCATGGCTGTCTTTGCAATACGTCAAAGAAGGCATTCTCCAATCAAAATTTTGTCTCAATTTGCTTTACGCTTGCTTGCACTGAATCCTAATTCACCCACTCACTAGAAGGATTTTTCTGGAGTTTATCCCCAACCCCATTTAAAACAAGATAATATCCACTTCATTTGTGAAGTAATTAAATAGAACTAGTGGCCAACCTATTGCTAATGAAGACTGTCCATTTATTCCTATATGCTACTACCAACCCAGAAGACTGTCTTAAACTTTATGGGTTTAAAAAAATCACCAAGGTTCTTCCATATGCTTTTACAAGATAACCATAACAAAGCAAACCAATATTCTCTTACATATGTACATGCACTGCACAGAAAAGGATAAGAAAATAAACAAAAAAATGTGCACGCTTAAAGTGTGTTATCATCCTCATTTTGATATACATCTCTGGAATGTTCCTATTTACTAAATGCTTTATAAAAATCTGAATGTATGAAAAACTTGATGGAGTGCAGAGAAGAGAGGAATATAAGAAGCAGAAATATTTCTTGTAGATGTCATGGCTTGCCTCATGCATTATAAGATGTTTTCCAGATGATTTTTAAATTGCTGAATGGAAAAATATCTTGCCTAAAACTAGTACATAATGCTTCTTCTCATTTACATTTTCTGGGTTCCTGTCTAAATTGGATAGCAGACAAAAATGATTCTGAATCTAAGCTTGGGAAACATGTGCATGAACGTAAAATATGAATTAATATAAGGAAGTATTTTAGCACATTGCAAATAAGCATTTATCTAGACTACTCCAAATAGGATGTTTCAATATTTGAGACTTTCCTTCTAAACATCCATGGTTTTTCATATTAATAATCTTGAGGAGCAGGATAGTTTACCAATCAAATATTCCTGATGGTTATATCTGCTAATGTGAATCTATAGAAAAGCTCTTAAAGCAGCAAACATTACAGTGTATCATTGAAAGGTTGGGATTGGCTTAGCGAAATACAAAATGTGTAAGGCTGTTCCTATGCTAACCATCTGTGACATCAACCTAATATTAACAGAACATTTCCATACCATTCCTGCAGTTTTTGCCTCTTTGGGCTTCCATTGCCCCCTTTTTTCAATGCAATGTAATCTAAGGCAGGGGTCCCCAATCCATTGGTTTGCAGCAGGCCAGAAACCAGGCTGTACAACCAAATGAAGCCCTGTACATGGGTTGCAGGCAGCATGCAAAACCACAACCTCTCCGGTCCAGGGAAAAACCATTCTCCATGGAACTGGTCCCTGGTGCCCAAAAGGCTGGGGGCCACTGATCTAAGGGCTTTGAGCTCTGTGCTACATGCAACCATTAATGTCATTTGCTATGACCAGAACTGTATTTTCCAGGAAAAAATGCAGGGCAGTGATGGCCCAATAGCTCACTTTCCTATGGCGCAGTGACAGCTTCTGGGAAAATGAAGTTTGGCCTGGGAGATTGGGAGGCTGAAAAGGTGGACTGGGTTTGCCTGTTCTGCTGTGGGAAAGGTAATAGGCAAGCAAATCTTTTCTGCTAGACAAAGTAAATGTGGACTTTGTCAGACCAGATCAGGAGAAAGAAAAGAAAGAAATCAGATGAGAAAAAACTGGATAGAAAGAAAGTCCTTTCTGTTCAGCTACAAGAGAGAAAAAAAAGAAAAGCAAGATTTGGGCAGATACATTTCCAAGATTCTATCACCCTAGATATCAACTGAAAATAAAAAAATACAAATCAAAATGGACCCCTCTGTTGATATCTCAATGTAAAGGTCCTGGCAGCTTAAAGTTTGTGGCCTTCCACCTACAAAAAAGAGTTGGTCTTCCCTTTATCTCTTGTAACTGCAGTGGATTTAGATATTTGTTTTTTTGTAACAAATTAACTCAATAGAGTCAGTATTAATTGGTTATTATTCTATGTCATCTTTCATCTGTACTATGCTCTTCAGGCTGGCATTAACATCTGACAGGGTTTGCTTTCCATATAACATTATGAATAACTTTCCCTATATTTAAAAAATGCCTACTTGTAGCCAGTTCTATTAGAAAACCCAGTAGTCTACTTCAGTAACTTTAAAAAACTAAATAGGGTAGTAACTAAAGAGCAACATGTAACCTCTTTTTAGAAAAAGAATGTCTTCCATTCACTACTTACAGGGAAAAAAAACCTAAGCATTAACCTTATTTAATAAAATGGATAAAGCTATAACAATGATGTATTTTAGCATTGTAGAATAAATTAAGGTGCTGACAAATTCCATATGGTCACCTTTGCAATTGTCCTGATATTGGTTTTGTGCCAAAAAGGATTATTTCCAAAGTTTTTATGCTATGTTTTCTTCCTTTCTAGTTTTATGTCAAAAGAATTGTTGCAAAACCTAAATATCTAATAGGTGGTAATTGAAAATAGGTAACACTTAGTCTTGTGAAATCTAAGTGGAAATTATCCAATATAGTTATACAGAAGCTGCATGATCTGTTTTGAGAATTTGAAGTTTGTGCTCTGGAATTGACCTATCTGAATAGGTTTGATGCAATTCTATTTGATTTGCTACCAGTTTTGAAGCATAATTTGGAAAAAAAATGCATCTCCTTTCTTGCTGGGATTATTTTCTTTGTGTTTTTTTAAAAGATATCCCTTTTAAAGATATTTTCCACTTCTGTTTTTTCACTGATAATATATTCATAGCTCAGCTGCTTTCCTCTTTTATCTCCTTCTCCCTGTGTAGAGAACTGCCCAGAATTTCTATTGTAGAGCTCTACAGACACACTTAACCAAAGTCTTTACAGTCTCCCACATACCTCTGTAGACCGAGTATTTAGAGAGAAATGGAGCAGGCAGAATGCCATTTCTTTCCATCTATTTTGTACACCGCAATCCTTCACTTGATTTTAGCGCATGTTATCATATTCTTCTTTTATTTATTTTTTGCCTGGACTCAAAATACTTCTGCTTTGTAAGTTACATTGAACCAAGACTCTCACTTATCATTGATCTCCTGAACTGGTTCTGCATTTCCCAGTCAGTGTTCAAAAGACCTTCACTCTGGGATCTGATTGTGCCACCTATCCAAATGTTGCAATCGGATTAACTAATGGTGGCCTAGTTGCAAGTTGGCCACTTGCTAGAGAGAAAAGGAGGGTTAATACTGAATTCCACACTTTTCTCTTTAAGTCTTGAACTGCCCTGAGCAGCCTTGTCTTGGAGCATAGTCCTAGAGGAATCAGCTTTTATCAAATGCCAAGCTCCTGATACCTCTTCCTTAGGCTATGTCTCACTCCAGAATCCTCACTTGTTACCATGATCAGCAAAGAATACCCTGCCTTCCAGTAACTATTCTGTGTCTTCATAACATGACATATGTTTGCTCATGAACATAACCCCTTCAGTTTTAATATCCTCCAGCTATAAAAATACATCCCCGGCTTGCTTAAAGTTCTTCTCCTTGCCATACATGCAGAATATCTTTCAGCAGAAGCAATCAGCTAAATGTGACTTTGTCTAGCATGATGAAGAGTTACACAAATTCTCCTGAATTATGAATGGACTTTGCAGAGCTACAACAGCAAAACAAGATAGAGCAGACTTACAGGAGACTGAAAATAAGGCTGCAACTTGTTTTGTATTATTTTGCACACCAGAAACTCAAGCTAAGAACCATAGTTCCCCAGTTCTTTGTAGCTGCTAAGCAACATGCATTATGAACAGTGAAATAGTGCATAATAGATCACATAGGTCACACCATAATAGATCATATAGGTTATCACATATATGACTCCTTCTATTTAAATTCTCAACATTCAAAAAATAAATTTATCTTCAGATTAATTTGATTCCTTATCATCCTTCTTTCCCCAAGGAATTCTTTCAAATAGTCAAGAGGAAGAAGTCCAAGAAAGTCATGTTTGAGAAGTCCTTGGTGCCCTCTGAGCTTGGTTGTTTTCTTGCAGATGTTTCAGTATCCAAACTAGGTAGTATCATCAGTGTAGTATTGGTTGGAAGGACAATATGAAATCATGAAAAGAGAAGGTATGAGAACTTTAAAGAACAAAAGGCAGTATTTGAAACAATGTTTGGATGTAGTGAAAGCAAGGATGATTGGCAAGAATAGAAATTTAGAAAGATGCATATTGTTTGGAGTACACTAGTTTTATCTATATTTCCTTTGCTTTTTTATCTTATGCCTTTATTTATTTCACTATTATTTTTTATTCTTTTTCTTCATACTTGGAAAGGAATAACATATGTACATATATGTATATATATTTAATGAATCAGCTGTGATCTTTCTTGAATTGGCTCATCTGTCACCAGTTATCCTTGCTTTAGTTATATTAAATGTAAAGTAATGCAGGGCACCCTATGTAGGGCTATTTTATCTATTTATTATGTTGAATTTAATCATGGTTTGGGTAACTTTTCTTTTTTAAAAAATAGCTGGTATTTGAAAGCAAGCTGGATTGAGAATGTATCACAGGCCAGTAGGATAAATGGATTTTTCTTTCATGCTGTGAATAGGAGTTCAGTTCCAATCTGGACCATGGAAGAAGCAAAGCACTCAGTGAACAAACTATGTTTTATACAATATCTATTTTGCTTTAAGACTGAAATCTTACGTATGAGATAGGAAGCCTTTTGAATTCAGTGACACTGACCTCTGAAAGAATCTGTTTGGAATAGGGCTGTAAATGTGTATGCAAATGATTAAATACTGAAAACAACATTGCCTTTTAATATATGTTGGCACAGTTTTGTGGAGGGTGAAGTTACATTGAGATAAAGAAAGCATATCACATTTGCAAGAATAAATCTAGTCAGTAATGGAATTTTGACAATTTGTTGGCACTCAAGAGCAAAAAAAAAAAAAAAAAAAATGCAACCAGGTGAAAGATTTGGTTTTTCATGATATATTTTCATCTCCAAAGTATTTATGTGTTTGGCAGTAATTCATGTCATGGTCCACTACACAAATTCCATAAAATGTTTAACATAGCATCTGCCTATATACCGCTCTTCTGAAAGAATGTGTGGGCAGTTTATACAAGCTCATACTAGTTTGTGTCATTTTAAGCTGCAAATAAAAGACTGCATGTGTAAATGAATCCTTAACAGAATAATTAAAAAGAGATAGCAATAAGAATATCTGAGGCTATGTCTAGTAGCTGCTAGAGGAAAACATGATTTTTTAAAAAATAAACATTTGACCTACAAATACAATTTAGAAACAACTTTGCTGTGTTTTGAGTTTTTATCAGATTTTAGCATACCTTCCCACTCTCCAAAGAGTGCTCATGGCAGCTTATATTACATAGCAACCAAACACAGAAAAACAGCATTAATCAAAACTATATTGCTAAATGAAAAAAGAGGGAGAAAAAGGAGAATGATATAAAGGCCAGGCCAATCTAGATTATTTTGAATGTATAAACAAATCTTATGTACTGCAACAGTACATAACTATGCACGATTCAGTATTAAAGCCATTTGCCTTGCAAAACAAATGATATTTGGACAGCTTTTGTGTTCTTTATAGCATAGTTGACACTGTCAGATGATTGGCTGTCCAAGTAATACTTAACCCTCTTGTCTTCATGGACTTTGAACAAGAAATGGAACCGCTTCTCCAACCATTCAATTGTTTACTACTATACAGAGCATAGTTTAGTAGAAGATTTCACTAATTCCTCACTGAGGGAAGAATTTTGTTCTTTCTCTTTAAATATTTTTTCACAGGCAATGTGAGGGTAAAGTTCAGTGTGGTTCCAGCTTCCCATAACAACAATTCTTCTCTTTCCCAAACACTTGCACATTTCCTTAGAAACAGGTGACAGACATCTGCAAAGCTCAGTTCAACCCTGAAAGAGCTGTAGGCTGTAGCCCCACTTGATCAATTGTACATGTTCAATCTTAATACCAAGATGAATCTATATGCTACTAAAACTCTCATTGTCATAATCTTTAATAGAGTGAAATGGTGCCTCATAAGGCAACAATTTTTGAACTGATACCTCAAATGGGCTTATTTATGGAATGTGTCGAAAATCCAGAACCCATAACTCCCAAGGAAGTTGTGGCTGCTTCAGTGCTACTGGCTGCTTCTGCAGTGCTGGACTGCTACTGCAGTCATGTGATCTTCATTTTCAATGTTCCAGGACCATTTCTCAATCAGTCTTGCAATCTCTAGCTCGCTGCCCCATCCTGCAACTGCCACTTATCTGCCTGATAGTTAGGGAGGTAGGGAGGTAGGGAGATAGGTAGGGAAGGAAGGAAGGAAGGAAGGAAGGAAGGAAGGAAGGAAGGAAGGAAGGAAGGAAGGAAGGAAGGAAGGAAGGAAGGAAGGAAGGAAGGAAGGAAGGAAGGAAGGAAGGAAGGGGCATCTGCGGCTCCTTGCCAGATTCTGACAAGGAAACTCAGTAGGAAAACTGACAGGATTCAGAAGTCCCCCCCCCCACTACCACTTTTTCCCCCACCTGTGTTCATTCTGTTCCTCTGTTTAGATAAGGAAATATCTCTGGAACAATGACCCACAGCACATGGTTTGCCTTGTATCACTTAAATGTCTCCAGGCTATACATCACAGCCCTCCCACTCTATGTGAGTGAGTGTTGAAGCAAACTAATAAAAGAATATAATATTCATATGTAAAAATAAAAACAAATATCTCACATTTAACAAAGTGTACATTTTAAGATAAATCTAAGGATTAATTAAAGCCCATATAAAATTCCATACATTTCCTATACGTATATAATTAAGTAATGAAGATAAGTAAGGAAAATATAATCACTGGCCCAAAAATAATTTATCAAAATAGCAAATAACAGTATATATTGTCACATAATAACATTATCAGCTGCTATAGTCTATGGTACTGCCACCAAAAAAGAATGCAAGACTTGCTCTTTCTGCTGTTTATAAATATGTTATTCTATGCTAAAATATAAAATTGTGTGGTTTAAAGTACCCCAGAGAAACTTCCTATTGGAATCTCCCAAGTGGCCAATAGGGAGCATTTAGAAGCTCAAGACCAACTCCAAATTAATATTTAATTACATTGGCAATGAAATCTTACGTCAGTCTAGGCAATGGGATGGCATCATCTTCCATTTCATCTTCCATCTCTTTCTATAGTTTGCTGAGAAACCCATTCACTCAACTCAGTGGCCCTGAAGCCCATAAAGTATTATCACAATTCTCACCTAGGTGAGGTTCAGGGTTGGCTAGCTCTCACAATCAGACACTGCAGTGTTTGTTGTTGAAGCAGTGTGTGCATTTTGAAAATAAATCAGGAGCATAGAACATTTTCAGGGCCATAGGCCACATTGGTTAGTTGGTTTTGGTTTTAAGGCTTATAGTGGGAAATACGGTGTTATTCAAATGGACCGAGTTGCAGTCTTTTTTGTTCTTCCTTTTTCCCCCTAACTTTGGGAGAGTTGTTACTTTAAGACTATTTTAAGGTTTATATTAAGTTTTTCACGCACACATACAGGCACACATTTCAAAAGGGAAAGAAAAGCATCATTAGTTGTGGTATGAAATGTTTGACTTCCTCCAAGAAATTTCAGTTTGAATTGCTTTCTAGATAATAATTTGTGCAAATCATTTTGAAAGCAATGCCTGAAAGAAATGCTAAAATGGGGACCTGTGGAACATTTGGCCTACATCTTCAGTAAACTTTCTTTTCCTTAAAATTCTTTCAAAATATATTCTGATTTAGGCTAGCAGCTCCAAATAAAAGTTCATTTACTAAATAATGCCAATTTATGTTATTTGCTAGTTTTAAACTGGAGATTGTGGCCTTGGTATAAGTGTAAATTTATATTGTAGAAAAAAGTAGAAGGGGGGGAAGACTGAGTAACTTATCCTGCCTCTTTTCCTTTGAACAAGTGTTCATTAATCTAGCATTCATCCAACTATATATGTAATGCTTTTTGGAACAGAAATATTTTTGTTGGAGAGCATCATCTTTTATGAAAAAAATCCCATTAAAAAAATCCCTCTTCTCCATCTGTGGAAATCTCATTAGATAGTTTCAAATCAGCTGGCATCTGGAAAAAATCATTCTCTCTAAACAGAAAAATATGTCATAAATGTCATGAGGAGTGTTGAGAGAACCACATGAAATTAGTTTGGTTCCTCAAATCAGCAACTGGGGCCTGAACTGTAAGTGAAAAACAGATTTTTCCAATAGGCATTAAATAGATTTCAGTCAGGGTTTTAAGCAACATGCAAGAAAGGGCCCTATGTAAAATACAGAAAACAAAGTTAGAAGAAAACTTTTCAAGTCAAAATGATTATCAGGCTTCTGAAGGGATACATTTTGATCCTGCAAGACAACAGAAACTTAAGTTATATGAGACTAATGTATATAA
This sequence comes from Crotalus tigris, assembly GCF_016545835.1. Classification (NCBI taxonomy): domain Eukaryota; kingdom Metazoa; phylum Chordata; class Lepidosauria; order Squamata; family Viperidae; genus Crotalus; species Crotalus tigris. Next base: position 658,798 of record NW_024097847.1, on the reverse strand, counting down.
AGATCACAGACCTATTCATATGATTCCTCAGTTATTAATGCACAGCAGACTGATAGCATTTCCAAATTTTTCAAGAAATTCATATTTCATAAGTTCCTTTTATTTTAACAGATAGCTAGGCCAGAACTAGAGAGAGAGGCAGAGACTTCCATTAGGTTCAGCAGGAGGGGCCTCGTCTGTTAAAGAGTTTCACCTGACTGGACCCAGGAGATCTTTCTCCCATGGCCTGTCCTCTGGAACATCATTCTCCCTGAGATAAAGTTAGCCTCATCCCCTTTCCTGACAGTTAGAACAATTAATCAATGGAAGTTGTGGGTGCTCCAACACTGGAGGTTTTTAAGAAGAGATTGGACAACCATTTGTCTGAAATTGTATAGGGTTTCTGGCTTGAGTAGGAGTTGGACTAGAAGACCTTCAAGATTCCTTCCAATCCTGTTATTCTACCAGCCTTCCAGAAACTCCACAAATTTGGTTTTTCTGTCAATCATGGGAATCCCATGAGAACAGGAAGCTTGCAAGATGGTTGCATTATGCTTAGGATGTTATTTGTTCTCCCACAGGCTTGTTTGTATTCATATTTTATTTATGCTTAATTATTTTTAAAATTATTATATTTGTTTTTAACTATCTGTCTTGCTGTAGGCTACCCAGAATCATGCTTGTGAAATGGGTGGCTGTATAAAAGTCCTAAATAAGTAGACAGGTTTGTAAAATAGACTCGGGGCATTAGGAAGGGTTTCAGATCCATTCCAAAAACTAAATACATCCCCATTTCAGGACACATCGATATAGTACGTTGTGTCCATTTTACATATTGCAAGATTTCTGAAGAGCAAAAGAACTTTCTTGTTTATTCTTATGACTCAGAGAAGACAGTTGGATTCAGAACTGTGGACTTATTCTAGAAACACTTTGCAATCTGATTAAAATCATAATTATTTTATTTATTCCTCACTTCACCAGACTGGTCCCATTCATTTTTATCATAACACGTAGAAGGTGAGTTAGAATTGGGTCAAATACAAGAACTAAAACTGTATCAAACTGTAAAAGTTTGTTTCCTTCCCTGCTTTCCCAGCACACAGTAGTTAGGACACTATCAATTTCCATATTGTTCCCAAGAAGACTATATAATCATTAAAAGTGCAAGAATGACTCAAGGCAAAAATTGTTTACATAATGAATTATTTCCATAAACAACTACTATTTTGTACAGAGAGAGAACATTGGTGTGGTAAAAATACACAGTGAACAAGGTTTTCAAAACTACTCCTGTGTTTGCAAATGTTTATACCAGAAATGCTTTATTTGATTAGCTTAGTTCCACTGAATTGAATTTTGGAATGGATGTTGAAATTTAGGGTGTTTCCACATAAAAAGGAAGTGACAAGGGCTTTATCAGTTTTCCTTTGTTTTCCTAGAAGAGCCCAAACTTGCAAAATATCAGGCTAATGATGAGGGGATTTTTGTTACGGTGGAACCAATAGCAGCTGAGATGCTGCTCCTTGTTCCTTGTTTTCAGCATTTCAAATCAGTGGAATGGAAGGCAATCACCGATCAGTTTCAAAATAATTCTGAAGTGGTTGGAGTAATGTGGAAGCGCTACCTTAGACTTCACAGAGGAAATTGAACGGTACAAATTATAGTCTTGTCATTTAAGAATGGTTGGTGTCCCCTCATCCAGATAAAACAGCAAAATTATGTGGGAAAGTGTTGAATCAGCCCTGATTACTTGAAAAGAGAGATTAGAAAAACCAAATCTGCTTTTCTCAGCTTTGTGAATGGATGGATAGAAGATGACTGGTGAAACTTCCAGGAAATATCTGAGCAACAGAGGAGAAGGTTATGCTCATAAAGCAAGATTAATTTCTACAGCCCAGCTGCTTTTTCTGTCTGCTTAGTTGATTCCTATCAGTGCAGTGAGTACTATGGGTAGGAACCTTAATTTTTTCTATCTCTCAGAATTCCTACAAACATCAACTCTATAACTGATATTTAATTTTGACATGTTTAATTGCAATAGAGAGTGGTGGGATAATGAAGACAAGATTCAGACCTCTCATGTCACTGTCAGATAGCCATCAGGAAGAGATGGACAGGAGGTAAAGGGGGGCAGCAAGCACTATGGTATTTCTCTTTTGCCTCCTACTCAGATGCTGCCAGCCCACTAGGTAGACCAGACAAAGAAATCAGCTCCAGAGGAAGGTGATTGTTACTTTGATTAAGATTGGCTATAATAACAGGATCTTGAAAGTCTGATTGTGCTATATTTCCTTCCCCTTCTTATAACTGGGAAGCCATATGTCTGAATATTTTCAAAGTTGTTTGGATGTTCTGACTTAAAATATATTTCACCCCTATGCTCCTTATGATGCAGTTTGACTATGATGGAAATACTCATTTACCTTACTGTCTACAGGTGATCTTCTGAGTGGGCGTTTCCAATCACATTAACAGAGCAGTTGACTACAAGGCACATTCCTTGAAGAGTTGTCACAGTGATGAGACTCTTACTTTAAGACAGGGCATCCTGTCTTAAAAGGTTCTCAATGAGAGATTGCCAGTGAGCCATTTTCCTGCAGCCAATAATTTTGCAGCCAAGATAACAATCATGATACTAAATGGAAAATGATGTGATTGCAGGCCTAAGGAAAGAGGGAAAAGTACTTTTTTCCCCAATGTACCAGTTGAATGCAAGATGATTAATTCTTGGAGTTAGCTAGAAGAGGCTCACCCATTCATAGATAATAATCATCAAAGACAGTAAGCCCTAACCCATTATGATGTATCATGTAGCTTCAGTGATCAGTATTTTCAAATGCTATCATCACATACAGCAAATATTTCAAGTTATCAGCTGTCAGATTTTAAAGACCATTTGATGCCAAATACAGATATCAAATAACTGGACCTACTTAGAGGCGTATGTGAGCCATCAAGAATATCTGGAAAAAGTTCAGCATCCCAATTTGCAAAGGAGACATTTTGGGCTGCCAAATTCATTTGAGCTTTATCTTTCACAGAAATGAACGTCAGTTCAAAATGCAAATCAAGAACACAAATATATTTTTCTCCTATAAATAGGCTCATTTTGAACAACCAGAGCCAAGGGCAGTCAGGGTAAGAAACACTACTTACACAAACTGATTGTTGCAATGAAGAAATAGCAGACTTAGTCTATGCTAACAATGCTGACACAAAATCAGATAGCACCTTCAACACTGACCAAATTTATTTAAGCAAAAGCTTTTGTGAGTGAGACTTGTTACTTAATTGCTTTGTAATGACAGAGTCAAACTGTTGCTCATTCTAGAGTCTACGCCTTTTTAAGTCCCAAGTTCAAGTATTTCTGAATTGTGTGAATTGAAACACTCTGCATATGTGTCCAAGCACAGCTGCTGCACAATATATATGCCACATATGTGCAATAAGATGTCACCCCCTGGGAATAACAGTGTTCCCTATAACAGTGCTTCAATTGTCTCTTATTTTTTGCTTTTATTTTGTACCTATTTATCTTGAAGTTTCTCTACTGAAGTTAAGAATGATCTTCAGTGAAGCAGGAAAAAATAAATTTCCAGGGCTGTCGATGGGAAATCTACACCTGAGAGTAAGCCTGCTTCTAACTCATCCCCTTCCTGATTTAGGTCCTAGTCAAATCAAGTGTTGATGGTAAGTTAAGGTCTACAGGAAGAAAATGCTTTATCTTGACATTATAATTCTTTGTAGATTCAACATATTTGTATAATAAATCTGATCATATAAGAGCTTTCTCTCATTAACATTCATAACAATTTCAGAGGATAGTTTAGGAATAGCTTTCCAAGATGTACTCTACTAAATCCTCCTGCTAGCTTTATTTTGATCTCAGTCTAACTATTCCAATTTTGAAATTTGCTGAGAGTTTTGAAAATATATTAGTTCTTTGGCACTGTGGCCATACTGATGACACTTGTGATGAAGTACAAATTATTAATATTGTAGAGTTTCATAATGATTTCCTTTATTGAACGTATGTGTTCTGGAAGCTATTGATGTAAAATAATCTAAAAATAAGTATCCAGGTATTTAATTGCATAGTTTCTCACATTATATGCAAGTCAGCATTTTCTATATGTATAAAGATTTTCTCCCTCTCAACTCATGAAGAAGTGATATATATACTACAAAAGTCAGAGATAATATACTTAACTTACCATTTCCTACACACTCTTCTCCCAGGAGAAAAATGCCTGAAATGAGATAGATGGAATGATAGATGAACAACACTTTATAAAGTGATACTACCACTTTACATGATTTTAATTCTATCCTTCTATTAATGCAACCAAAGATTGCATTCGCTTTTTTTGGCAGCTGGCTTATATTTAAGAGATTGTCCATTAAGATTCCAAGATCCCTTTGACTTTAAACATTACTAAATAGAAATTGTTGCTCTGTTTCTTGTATTGCAAAACTCTTATTCAGAAGATATAGTTTTGATCAAATTTCAATAGCTAGGGAAGTTAACAGGTGAGGCCATTTTCTTACACCTATATTTTTCTTTCTTCAGAGCTGATCAATTTGAAGTCCGAATCCACATTTCCCACCTGAGGTTTGACTTCAGCCCCAGATGACCACTAAATCTGCCCAGACTCATCTATATGAGATGGGTGGCTATATAAATTGGAGTAATAAATAAATGAGATAAAGGAGGCCATCAAATTAGCAAATTAGGGGACTACAGGTGAAGTAATTGTTCAGTGCTTCCATATTACTATCTCTTTCTTGTAGCTGACATTTTGCTACAACAATATACCTATTATCTGCTTTAAAAATATTGAAATGTTGGAAAAGGTAAAAATTTGCTCTCTTGATGTAATAAGCTGCAAATGAACTGACACTTTCTCATCTGGCCTAAGTGCTTGGGAAAGCTTGGTGCTAACAGGTACATGTTAACAAGGAACATGTTCATGTCACATTGTTAAGTATTTTTGGATGGGTGGTCAAGCGAAGCTGCCTTTCAAGCTGCTTCAGAAAGGAGAAATATTAATAAACTCCTGGCAGCATGCAGATTTGATTGAATTTCTCATGGATCACAGCCTGCTTGCAGCAGTGTGGCGTACCTGTCAAGCAAATACATTGTTCCATAATTGTTCTTGATGCATTGTGTGCTAATTACCATTGCTGAAAATAATCTCCAAAGATTATAGCAGGCGTCATAAATAACCAACCGGCAGTTCAACACTGCATTATGACAGGACCTCAATCGTTCTTATCTTTTGCTGGAGTGGAGCTTACACATTAGTGTTACTAATGAATCTTTTTCATTTGTGCAAGTGATGTTTCCATTTGACAATGACATGAACATAAAGTGGAGGTTAATTTACTCAATTCCAAGAGGTTCATTATTTAACCTGACGTTGAGGACAAAACAATGTAGCCTAATAGATGGCACACAGAAATTAGTTGTGATGAATCTTGCCATTTAATGTTTCTGAATTCAGTGGCATGTTTGGCATCAGTATGGCAGAGAAAGTGCTACTTTACCAACAGAGTCCCTCTAGACAGCAGTGAGGGGTTTTTTATATTTGTTTGTTTTTGTTTCTTTTCATGAACTGGGCCAATAACTTGTAAAACTGCAATGGATTAACAGCAACACAAAAGGTACCCTGTATTAATAGTCAAAGCCTGTTACTACCGTATGTCAATTTTTATTAAATTAGTTGGCATTAGTCTCCACCACCAACTGCTTTACAAGTCAGTGAATTGGATCAGATTCAGATCACTATTAGAATTGCCAGTTTAAACACTCAAAGCTAACTGAAGGCCCTGACAAAAATACTAGTCGTGCTCATCACTTTTCAGATCAAAACTCTTAGCAATCAAGGAATACCTAGTCACTGGAGAGCCATTTGTGAATCAGACATTTTATCGTAAATTGATGAGAGTAGATGGCATGAAAGAGGCTGGTTTTCATACACAATTTTTCATAGGACAAACATATCCACAGAGGCTTTGAGACCATAGCAGGTGAACATACCTTTCTCTCCTTCAGAATTACTTAGCCCCATCTCCAATGAACTTCCTTAAGATTAGCCTGAAATAAAGCTATGGAAAGGCATTACAGCTTCCTAAATGGAATCTATTCAAGAGATCAAAAGGATGAAAATATCCATAATGCACCCTTAGCTTAGAAAACACTTAAGGTTGACAATATGCCTCAAAACTGCATCTGATACCAGATTTAGGAGTTGGAGAGTGAGGCATATTTGCTCAATATGATCAAGGGCAGCTGTGGTGGTCTGCAAAGAGACTGCCTTTTTAATATATCAGTCCAAGAGAACCCTCTGTCCTGAGTGTTTTAATTATAAAATGTCATGGGATTATCTAAATTTAGTAGGTCTGAAACTAACAAATTGAGGTTTTCATTTTTCATGCTATTACACTGTTTTCTACAGGATGGAAATCCACAATTGTCTTTTTGTTGTTGTTTTGCAGCATTGAGGGATAAAGGCTTCCTTTGAACTAGTGGCTGAGGTTTCCAGAAATATGTTGGCAAGGTATAGGACACCCTTACAATAAGTAAGATAGCACCTACAAATAAGTTGAAATATACCTGCCCCACTCTGTCATTGACCATGTTAAATGGGAACAATGTGTGTTGTAAACCCACACATTTGGACTGGAAAGGTTGGAAAGTTTACTACAGGGCAAAGCAGTGGCTGGAACCCAGAAAGGAAGGGAAGGTTTATATAATGCTAATTTCTAATCAATTATATCCAAAATGACACATAAATGCTTATAACTAGAAAAGCTATAAAAACATGTTGCTGCATATAATACAATTTAAGGATTATACTATGTCAATTAATATGCTATCATCAGTATGGTTTGAATCAAGAAAATAGTTTCCTTGTTTATTGCCGGAATATATTGTGGTGTGTTTTCAAGCGATGTTATTTATAGTTTGTAGTAAATTAGCCGAGCAATTTGCTATAAATTCTGGAGTCATATTTTTAGCAGTGACATATTGTACAGGACAAACATTGACCTTTCCCATGCCATAAACAGAGGGAAGGGCCACTGGTATATCCATCATAACCCTGCCTTTTGTGATTTCATATCACCACAGCATCAGATTCTCACAGAGCATAAAATTCTTCTGCTCTTAACAGTAAATATAAGATTATCTAGTTAGACCTGTATTTTTGCATTTCAGTGGCTACATAAGGCCACTGTGTTTTTGTCCTTATAGATTCTTTGGGACATGGGAAAACCTTAGAAAAATAATTTCCCTGTATTGTCTTACTCATATCTACTTAAAAATCAGACCCATTGAGTTCAGTGGAAGTTATTCTCGAAGATGCATAGGTTTTCATATTATCCACCAATTTGCTTTCTTTGGATATCATAAAATAGCCAGATTGATTTGGTCAAAATTGTATGGTCATGAAATCAAATCCATGTGCAGATTGGAAACATTGTGTTTTGCTATTTGTGTGCATTGTGGAACTATAACTATTAAGAGTGTCATCCACATAGGGGACTACCCTCCAAAACCAATGGAAGATAGGTAGATATTTATGGATTAGAGTTAGAATTGCTTTCCACTATTTCAATAACTACATAAACTTCATATTAAATTGACAAAACCACTACCAAGTAGTGACCACTAGGATTATTTTTTACTTTTCATGTTATCATAAAATCATAAGTACTTCCTCTACATTTCCAGAATAGCTATATAATATGATTCTGTGTGTGATGTTGGAGTCATTGGGTTATCTGGCCTGTTAGGCTGAGTCATCAGCTGCAGTAGGCCAAGGTATGCGGAAGTCAAAAGTGAAAAAACAAGTTTGTGCCGTGCGGTGCAAGGGAATGTTGTTTTGGTGTTTGTTAGTGCCGTGTGCAACAGCTGTATAGTAGCGTGTGCAAAACAAAGTTAGCACGTGTAATATGCTAATATGCTGTGTCATAACAAATGTGGTTGGTGTAAGGTGGTCACCAGGTGCCTATAAACCCGCCTTCTGATAACACAATAAAAGGGATGCTTCGTCTTTGTTCGAGGCTCCCATCCCGAGGAAACCACGTGTACGTGTCTGTTCTTCAACACCCATGGGAGACCGCTGGGCGCGTGAAAACCCACAGTGTGATTTTTTTCAAGAATAAGCTTTTGGAGGAAGTACTACAGAAAATAAACATTTGATTGGAAATTTAACAAGCAAAGAATTTTTATCAGTCTGATCTTTTTATAGGAATTAAATTAGTTTTATAATCTTTTTCTCATATTAGCACAAGATATTAAATATTGTGAATATGCAATCTTAACTGTTCACAATGGACTGGGATATAAACTTTTTTAAAAATCCATAGACATCTAATGGTAAGATGGAGAAAATGGTAATGGATGATACAAATAATAAACTTGGTCACAATCCCATACATATTTGGAATATTAGTCTAGAGAATAGTAAATTTCAAAGGAAGAATCATATTTTTAGAGGAGATTTTACAGATAACTATTTGTGAATAAATATTCAGTTCAATGGAAAGGCTAGTTGCTGGATTTCAGATATGAAGGCTTTTTTTTTTTCTTTTAGAATTTAAACTAGATTTTAATATGGCTTTACCAAATCAAACCATAGAGAGATAAACACATAATACAGCATCAGTCACTAAAGTTGTCTAGCGTGAAACAGAAATAAAGCCAACAGGTTTGAAGAAGATGTGGGGGACGTATTTTTATGCAGAACTAACACAATAATGATATCATCAGGCAAAGTTTTATGGAACAAGACTCCAAAGCAGGTTGAAATGACTGCCTCCTTTTCTGAGCAATTCCTTTTGTATATTTGTAATACTCAAGTCTTCTCCTTCACAGCATGTCTACATGCACTTATTTAAAGCTGTCTAAAGACAGCATTTTCTTCCAAGTTGAACAACAACAAGAAAACTCTGAATCTCAGTCTGATGTGCCAACTGATCTTTTCTTCTTCCCATGCTAGTTTGTAACTGAAGTGAAACTCAATGATTTCATTACTTGATTTTGTTCAAGAGTACTCTACCTGTAATTCTGGCTTGAATATTGCTTTTCTCAGCTATTATCCCTGCATGCATAATAATACATAATAGAAAAGACAAGAGAAATTATTTTTCTGCTACTTCAAATGCTACAGAGTGAGCATATTTGCATATAATTAGGGCTCTAAATCAGAAACCTCTTTGCCCATAAGTTAGATGTTTGATCAAGTCTCCTCTATTCTTCCTGATCCCTGCTTTTCTCTGCAACTGAGTGGGATGGGAGATACAGTAGAGGATGGCCTTGCAGAATGAGTAATGGTGACTCTTATTGAGTCCTTTCTTTTCCTCACTAGATTCTTCTGCTATCGTTGACATTAATCTAAACAGCATGTGAAAGTGTCTCCCTTTTTCATGGTTGTTAGAAAATATTTACATACTGTTTTGCACTCACTGAAACAGCATCTTTCATTCCACAGAGAATCCCAGTTAGATAGGGTGTTTTTTTTTTCTTATGTGAAAATTGGAAACCACTAGTAATTAGTACTAAAGTAGCATATGTTGTCACCCACTGAAATCACATTGATGGAGGCTCTTTCTGTGAAACCATCTGGGATAGGAATGCCCATTTGGAACGATATGAATTTAACTTTTCCAGTGCTATGCTTTTTGAACCCCAGGCCACTTTAGCTGACTGTGTTCAGCAGGTCAGTGGTTCAAATCTCACCGGCTCAAGGTTGACTCAGCCTTCCATCCTTCCAGGGTAGGTCAAATGAGGACCCAGATTGTTGGGGGCAATGTAAATATATATATATATATATATATATATATATATATATATATATATATATATATATACATTGCTTACTGGTGTACACCGCTTAGAGAGTGCTTGCACTTAAAGTGGTATATAAGTCTCATAAATAAATAAATAAATAAATAAATAAATAAAATAATGTTGTTTATTTAGTTTTAGGTGGGCAATGTAGCATCCCTCTTCAATCCAAGATAGGAAAAAAAAAAACCGGATATGCACACAGACACGTCAACATTCTTTTTTATTCCCTCTAAATAAATTCTAAGAATTTTTGAGGTCATTGAAAGAAGGCATTAGTTGATGGAAATCCAAATTCCAAAAGCATGGTCAAAGAATGGCTATTAGGGAATCTGGTGAATTCAAAGAAAGAAATAGTTGTTTTGTTTGGAGTTTGTAGCAAATTAAAAGAGAAAATGCTAGCATTCTCTTTGGAATGGAAATTTATCAAGGTGGTTATGATGGTGGTGACAAGAGGAGAAGATTTAATCTAGTTTCCTTGAATTAAAAAAAAATCTGGAAGGCAGCAGTATATTCCAGAAGTGGTTTGGATAACAGCTCTATTTTGACTTGTTTTTATTGCATATTATTGTAACGTTACATTCATAGTTAAGGGTCAGCTGCCATTTCCTGAGGTTATAACATGCCTGTTTTAATTAACATCAGGCTGAAACTTGGAAGGGGGAGTTAGGGTCAGCCCAGATGTTCATGTTACTTTAAAAAACACTTTCTAGCAGCTAAACCTTTTGAAAATGTATTACCTACTAAACCATTGGACATGTGACGTTTGAAAATGGCTTTCAGTAAAAAGGAAGAGTCTTGCTTGGAACAGAGCAAGAAAAATGCATTTAATTATCTTGTGCTTATATGCTGGCAGAAAGATTGGTAGCTAGCTTGCAACCTAACTTTAAACATTTTCCTTGATTCAGAAGATGTTTTAAATATGATACATATTAAATCATAAATACTATTTTACAGTACAAAGATTATTTGATATGGTAGAAGTACAGTATATCAAGAACTGAAATGACGGGAATGACTTAATTTCATAACATTGAACTAAAGTCAATTAAAATTAAAATTCATTTAATGCATTATATGAACAGTTCCATAGGCATGTTCTCACAAATGAATTGGGGGAAATCCATGGTATTTTACTCCCCTTGCATACACATGAATATCTGCTCCAAATGATTCCTCAGTTTCTGAGAACAGATTTTGAAGGCTTCTGGGTGTTTCAAAGAAAGAGGAAATATCACTTTTTCCATTCTACTTTTAAAAGCTATTTCCTCTGAAGGGTGGGTTGTTGGATACCAATCTATCTCTAGTAGTACGAATATTTCAAGACTGGTGAATTTTTAAAAAGGCAGAAAAGATGATAATGGCAACAAAAAAATGACGATTTTAAAAATAATCTTTACAAGTGACAAAAGTGGTATAAATAAGTACACACAGTACATTTTTTTAAAAAAATGCAACATGTTTAAATGTTTCTTCATTTGGTACCAACCTCATACCAAAAATGGCTACATTTTCTTTGCAAATCAAGTCACTCAAAAGTAGGTTGAATCATTGCACTAATATTAAAAGGATGTTTATTTGCCTAAAGTATGAAGAATAACCAAAATTAAATGACTGCAGTTACTTGCTCTTTTACTTCTCTGTTCTTTAAAATAAATCTTATTTTTTTAAAGGCAATTAAAATACCAGTTTTAAACAGGTAGCCAATTCCATTTTTTGGGGTTCCCTCTTTTGGAGATATTTTGCACCTTGTAGTTTGAAGCAGAAACAAATATTAATGACTTCTCAGGTTCCTTTTGTAGCAGAGTCTAAAATGGGCAATAATGATATTCACTGTTGCTTTAATTTAGCCTGGCAACATATCTGAGAAAAATGGTGCAATAAACGATCAGTCATAAGCATTAATAATCTGTTCAACCATATTTTCTGGTTACTGTGATCAATGCATGCATTATGAAATGACTAAAAGATAGCAATCATTCTCATGCTTACTTCCCATTGAAGTGCATGCTGATTTATGGTAATAAATATAGATTATGGAGTACATTGGTTAGGAAATATTTTATTAACAATGGTTCCCATAAGATTTGACATTCTCCCCATTCAGGCCTATTTGCTTCCATTTTGCTTCTTTTTTTGAAAGTTCTACTATTTTTGGTCATATGCCAAACACAAAGCCAAATATTAAAATTTGGCTTAGATCTAATTTCAGGATATCACAATTAAAGATTGATTATTTCCCAAATTTTAGAGTTGTTTAGAAGACAGACAGGATGTCACTAGTTGCTTCTGGAATGAATTAACATGAAATCACTTTGAAATATTGATGTCAAAGAGGCAACAACCCAAGAATTGCATTTATACAATAGCAAAATATTCGCTGCAGTTGTCTTCAGAAGTTACTTTAGCATTAGCAAGTGACAACTCCTCATATATGATCAAACCATTCTCTCCACTGAGTGTGCTTACTTTTTGTGTTGGGTGAAGAAAATAATTTAATGCATGTGCTGCTGCATACTTTTAGCTTGAAACACAGAACACTGCCCTTTAAAAAAAAATCAATATTTCCCTCCCTTGATATCATCACAGGTTCCATTATCTCTATTTGATTGTTATTATTAATGTCCATTAGCAAAGTAATAGATCCCATGTTTTGCATACAAAATATCTTTAGTTCAGTCCTCAGCATCTCCGTATAATAAATCTCAAGTTTATGGCTGGGAAAGACCTTTCTTGGAAACCTGGGGGAACCACTAAGGGCCAGTAGAGGCAGAGGACAAACTTGTATTATTCATATTGCCCAAACCATTCTGTGAAGCAGGTTCAAGCTTGTCTGAGTTCTTCCTAGCTCTCAAACACTTAAAGTCTGGGTCATTGTTATCATCTGTGCTTCCACTATAAAATGCAGTGAAGGAATGATTTTCAGTAAATTACTTCTAGATCTTTTTCCAAGCACTAGAACTTAGATTAAAAGGCAACTCTCTGGTAAAATTATTTTCCAGTTCCTCTCTCTGTTATGATTGTATTATTAGTTTGGGAACTATGAATCCTATCAGACATAGGAAATAACTTGCCTCTACAGCGGGATATATGTTTGGCACTTTCATGGCTATGTACAATCCAGCAATAGCCCACCATAAACAACTCCAGAGAAATAATCCCAAACACAGGCCTTGGACTCCTTTGGAGAACATTCTCTTGTGTTTTAGCCATGTCCCCTTCTTCTGAATTGCTGTGTGTTCCTTTTCACAGGAAGAAAATAAGGAAATGGGAAGCCAACAGCAAAGGCATAGATTTTTTTTTTCCTCAAGGAAATCCTAAAAGAAATAAAAATAACCCCAGTCCTCAAGCAGAGAGTTTTGTTTTGGGCTCAGGCTAGTCATCTTCCCTAACAGCAGGAGGGAAACTTTTATAAGCTATGTTCAGCTGTGGCAACTTTAAAACTCCCAGAATGCCCAGCCCAGCATAGCCATAAGTCTTAAAGTTGCCAAGGTTGGACACCCCTGGGCTATAGAGGACCTTCAATAGATTGTAACTGGTAGGGATTGCAGTGCAGTATAATTCAATAACTTCCAAATGAAGCCATTCAAGAAGTATCAACTTGCTGGAAAAATATCACTTCATTCAGATACACTCACTATTCGATAGTTCTCAGAAATAAGCTCTGCACTTATGGGAAAGTGTGAATAAGCATACTAATTATTCCAGTTTTCCATTCTTATCTGTGTATCTTGCACAAAGAATGAATAGCTACAGAGAGTAGCATTCTTTATTAGGGAGAGCCTCCAGGGTTGGACAAAATTTACTGCTCAGTCATTTTCTTCAGGAGTAGAAATTATATGTGAAGGAAACTAATGAATATGTCTATCATCAGTGCCTCTATGTACCTCTGAAGTTCTAACAAAACCATCCAATACTACTGGGAATCCTTGTTTAACAAATCTTTTTATAAATGTTGGCAGCTTCTGAACATGTCCCAATTAGTAATTTAGGTGCAGAATTGACGATTACATACGTCTAATCACAAGATGGAACAACTCAAAGGTAGGGTAGGGCTAATGTCAAAGTGAGAGTTTAGTTGGAGGAAGAAAACCACTTTTTGTCTCAGGGCAACTACAATTACATAGCCTTGTCTGCCTTTTTCCTTCTGAGAGCAACATTGAGCCTCTGCAGAGGGAAAGTAAAAGTGGGTCCAATAAAGGCAAATGGATGAGAAGGTAATCATGCAAATAGTGCAACTTGTGCATTGCAATCACTTCCCGAAGCAACTATGCATTTCTATGAGTGTCATTGCATGCGATCCTTTTGTCATCATCATAGTTTGCTGCATGTCCCATTGCTCATGAGTTCCTGTTCCTGACTTAATAAAAATGCTTTTATCCACTAGTACAAGAGAAAGAGAGAGAGAGAGAGAGAGAGAGAGACAGAGAGAGAGAGAGACAGAGAGAGAGAGAGAGAGAGAGAGAGAGAGAGAGACAGAGAGAGACAGCATTTGCTAGAAGTCCTGCCTATAATCCATGCTTCTTCATTTGTCTAGCCCCCCAAAAAACACACCCTTTCTATGGATATGCTCAATAGGAGTGGGGGAAGAGCAACTGAAAAAAATCCAGATAAATCTTTCTGATGTCACAGTGTCACTGCCATGAATTGAGAAGCAAAGCTGGAGATAATAAGCATGATCGGTAGTCCTGTGGCATGACTGTATTTCTATTACTTTCTGAATAGTTGTTACTTTGGATCTGTATTGAACTTGGCTGGGGGTGGGGGGAGGAATAAAAGAAGACGAGTCAAAACAATTCATGGATAAATGACTACTTCCAGAATACTGAAAGCTGATTGCAATTACTGTACCTGCACTGATTTTACATGGGAAAGAAATATTAAACTGAGTGACCAGAACTGGGAAGCATGGCAAGAATGATCTTCCATGAAAACATACTTCCCCAAAGAGGTACAGGTTGAGCATCTTGATGTATCATTGGGTAAACATTAAGATAAAAACATATTTCCTTTTTTTAGATGCCTGACAGAGCAGGGAGATATTCACTGCATTTCATATGGAAAGGCATTGGTACCATGAAAACTTTAGACAGATGAGGCATTTTGCTGATGTAACAATATGGCTCTCTGAATGTCATTGTAGGATGGTCCCTGCAAAGTTACCAGAAGCAGATACAGATCTTTTCTGAGGTATTTCAGACCCATAATACACCAAAGATGAAGATTAGCACCTTGAAGTGCACACTAAAATAGATTTTATGTTTACCACAGAGGTATGGGACACTATGGACTGCTGGCAGTTTTGGGATTCAGCTCCATCAGTTCTAGATACCATAGCCTACAGATACATTATGGAGTTGTGGTCCAACAATATCTAGAAGCCAGACATTCCCAGCCCTGTCTCAGATCTATTCATACATTATACTCTTACCTCTTATTTAAATCTGTCCATACACTTCTATGATAATGAACTCCTGCATTGGGCAAGTGGGACTAGAAGATCTTTAAAGTCCCTGCCAACTCCTGCATTACATAATTCTATGATCAGAATTAAATCATGAGCTACCTCCTGTTTCCAAGACCCAGTTACAAAATACAATATCAACAATATTCTTTCCCACTCCTATTTCAGTAACCAGCATGAATCTTGGAAGAATAAATTATTCAAATATTATATACACGTACAATTATTCTGAATCAGTCTCAGGAACTCCCTTCCATACAAATTGGATGTGAAGGACAATAAATTTACAGCATCCATGCCTAGTTAAAGTTCACTATTGTTGTCTAGCCTAGTACAAAATGGTACTACACCAGCTTCCTTGCCTTTGTAAAGGAACTATTTAATCTGAACCGATTAGAAAACAAACAGATGACTGAGACAATTGTGCAACTCTTCTGCAGTTTCATGAAAAATAACAAAATAAAATAAACATGAACGAAAAAATACAATGCACCAGCTAATTCCTTTAATTTCCAGGGCTGTTTGTTTTCAAGAAGCAAAGTTTCATTCAGACAAGGGCTAAAGTGTGCCATTTATTTTACTAGTCTCATTAGTGAACCACAGGGAGACACACACACACTTACACACTGGAGGAGCTGATTTGTGCTCCAGCCTCTTCTTATTGGCAAACAACAGATATGTAAGTAACACTGTATTTTTTATCCTGTAGCATACCACATTTTTCCATTGTCCATTTTCACATAGACAAATGTGGGATGTTTCATCGTAGGTTCTGTTTCACTAAAATAAGAATTTTATCACATGCTTAGAAGTGGGTATATCTTGTTTTCCAGAAAAAAAACCAGCCTTATTTCATACAAGGAAGGGAGAAAACTAACATGCGAGTTCAAATGGAATTTACTTTTATTTTTTTAGGTGTGATTCAAGTGAAAGAAGTAAGCAATATTCTTCCACAAATTGCATCTTGAAATGGAAACTGGTCCAACCATAGAACAAATTGCCAAGAGGAACTGCATCTTCAGAAAAAGTGGCCGTGGAAATATATAAAATCAGGTACTTAAAACCAGAGGTCCCCAACCTTTTAGGCATCAGGGACTGGTTATATGGAGAAAGCTTTTTCCACAGACCGGGGGGGGGGGGGCATGGCTTTGTGTGCTGCCTGCATCCTGTGGATGGGGCTTCGCTTGTTTGTGCAGACTGGTTGCTAGCATGCCGTGGCCCAGTACTGGTCCACGGACCGGGAGTTGGGGACCCCTGCTCTAAATTCCTGCTGAGTTGCTATCCAAGTGTAAATGGTGATGGGATAAGGCTGCTATCTTTCTCCAATGCCAAACTACATTGCCCTCCAAGCAAAGGACATTTTCCAATAGAGGACCCAGCTCTACCAACTCTCCAAAGGAAGAACTGTTTTTTTTTTAAAGTCACCCTACTTGATCATCAAAAGCAGTGATGGTTAATTCTAATACTGGAAATGTATGTTCCTACTTAACTACTATATGTAATGACATTGCATATATCATTTTAAAAAACCATTGACTTCTACTCATTTTTGTTCAATGTATCGTGTATGACATGTAATTTGAGAGTCGAGTTGTGAAAGAGGGAAATTAAGCATCTAGTGATGGGAATACAATTAAAAAGGATCCAGCCTACAGAACTGAAGTTGAACCAAGCTAAGCTCTCCTATGCCATTTTTATGTTTAACATTGTGGTTTTAAACTCATCTCTCACCTTTCTTAAGATGCTAAAAAAGGATTCTGGACCGGTTTTGGCCTGGCGTCATATGTTAGACACTATGCAGCCCTTGTATAATTAGATATACAGGAAAATGTCTCGCTCCCATTCACTCTTATGAAATGAAAGACAGAAATTATGTGAAAGACAGAAATTCCTTAGCAGTAGTGCAATGTCCACAATGTTGCATGCATCACGCTGAGAGGTTCTTCTGGTTTCAACCAACTGAAAAACAATATATAAGTCACAAACCCAGGTCATTTGTACATTGCTATAAATAGACCTCTCCTCCTTCCCCTTCATTTAGTGTTCAGAATTCTTAACTGTATTAAGCCCTGCTTGGGCCATCTTAATGATGGCTTTTTGAAGATCTTAACTAAGCCTTATTAATATTATTAAGATAGTTTCTCTGATCATTCAGAGTTCAGATGGTGAAGCTACAAAAAAGGGAGCAGTAGGAAAATACAATTTCTCAACATCGTATTTATTCAATGCACTGAGAATATAATCCCCACAATTCCCAGTCAATTCTACTATTACTACTTCGTTATTACATTAACCCAGCATATACAAGCATTAAGCAACATGCTCTTGTTAATCATAGAAGAGCTCCCATATTCAGAGCTATTCATGTGTTTGCTACAATCCAAATGTCACAACAGTGGGCTCTGTGCTGAGTTACGACGAGGAGCAAAACTTCCAGAAACCAAAAAAGAAAGGAACCGTATTAGAAAATTTATTGAGTATTTTGTTAGATCAATATGGAGTATGATTTAGGAATCACTGCCCAGGCTCTTTAAATCTACTTAATCAAACCAATTAATAAAAAAAAGCAGAAAGCTGAAGCAACCCTTCTAAGATGCACCATAAATATACTTGCTTTACTTAGGTTTTGATCATAGTCAGGTAATTAATGGCTTTAGTTACATTCGAGTCATTCCCTTATGCTTGCTTCTGGTCATAAAATGCTCATGGCTATGTGTAGCTCCTAGATTTATTATGTTTTCTTTGCAGGAAGAGCTTCTCCAATTCCTTTTTCCTTTCTTTAACTTTATGTATCCAATACTTTTTCCACTGTCCTATCAGCCATGATGGCTGTTTGACTTTCTTACTTATCTCTTTTTAGGACAGTGTATACAACAGCCACCTCTTTTTTTCCATCTCCATAAATACAATAAAGTCTCCTTTCCCAAAATGCTCTGAGGGAGCTAGTGTGCTCACCAGGCTCGCTGTTGTTAATTTGTGGGGGAACATCCTTCCATCAAGGGGAATGAACTCCACAGATCAATCTCTACCTTTCTGACCCAGAAGCAAAGGGGATGAAATGATATTCCCCAAGAGACTTCAAAGGTTCCTGAATCTTCAGCTGTAAAACTTTCAGCTTGCCAGAAAAACAAATATGGATATTGCCAGCCCGGCAGTAGGAAACTAGAGGCTGGGATAGTTTTATGTGTGTGTGTTTCATGGTAGAGAAAGGAAGGAAGAGAGAGAAAAAGAAAATGTGCATTCCTTCCCAGGGTATTTAAAGTCAAGATAGCAGGTTTATCTTACTCTGCAATCAAGGAAATCCAGGCTTAGAGAGAAGCAAGGCAGATGAATGGTTTCCCTCCAAACTCTCGTAATGTATATCAATATGTGAAGAATGTTGGCCATAACTCTCGGTATTCACGGCAACAAAATAAATAATACAGAACAGCAGGAACTGGTTAGTTTGTAGGAATGATTGAACTGAAACTGAAAATGTTAACAATGAAGAGGCCCCACTGTCTGCTTCCAATAAAGAGTCAATATTATTTTACTTGAAGGGAAGGTGGGAAAATGAGAATTTAAAGCTAGCTTGATTTATTGTTCTAGGAGGATACTTCTCCAAGCCAACTCCACAGAAATTTGCACCATGACAACTATCAGCAACTGAGGATCAGTCTGAATGTGGCACAATTTCACTTTTAATGTGGAATATTTAACTTGTTGTTTAGCGAAATGAACTTTGTTAGGTTTATTGAGTGCATATCAAATAATAAAAGATTCAGGCTTGTGGTGGGTCAGTCTGACTATTTCATGTATTCTGAAATCTAATGCAACCAGTAATTTTCCACAAATAGGAAAGTAGCCCAGGCACATGAACAGCAAGCTAGTTAGATTCTCTTGATTACCATTTTAGTGTCCTGAGATTCCATTCTGACTCCCAGAATAAAATCATCAAATCCTTCTGATGGAGTGATTGATTGATTGATTGAAAAACAAGTCAAGGCCATGCTATTTTGTATGACAATGGAAGAGCATAAATATGGTTTCTGTGAAAATAGACATTCTGCATATGTGTGTAGATAGAAAAAAAAAATTATACTCTATGTTCTGATATCTTGAAGCCCAAATATTTACAACTCTGTGAGTTTCCTTTCTATAAATCAGGAATCAATATGTAATCATTATATGAACTGGCTATGCAAGTAAAATAGATGGGAAATAATCATTTTCCTCTCTTGTGTATTGAACATAACCCAGAGAAAAACCTGCGATTTACAGAAATCGAAGAACTGGCATTCCAGACTAGATATATTATATTATTTATATTTTAAAACTTATGACTCTAGGGAAGTGGTTCAAAGCCTATTGTTTTGTCTAACTCATTATGTATTGACTTGGTGCATGAAAAGAAAAGGCACTTGCATATTTCATATTACATTTCCAAAAGAACTCCATTGTAGTAACTATGTTTAATTTAATAAACCAACTCCACATTAAGCATATCCTTAAGGAATAGGGCAATGCTATTCTTAAATTTTCAAATTAGGATCAGAATGGTTAACAATATTAAAAAGAAACATATATGATGACTTAAATATTTTTTCAGCTCTAAGGAAAACAGAAAATTCATTATGGCCAGATTAAGTACCGTAGGTTCAGTACTGTGGTGCATTTCTAAGTCCTGACAATGACAAATAGGGTTAGGGTCAGATTGTACCCACACAGGACCTGAATTAACTTTTGATTTCATCAGTCTGGCAGGACTCATTGCAAGACCCCTAAATCTTTGGAACTCAGTCTTCTAAGAGTCCAAATGACTCACCACCGGTTGATTTTAAGGTCTCCCTCTTGCCACCCAATTTCTTGCCCTAGGCTTTGAGCAGTTAAGTTTAGAGAGCACCAAGGGCCACACAATTCAACCCTGAATTACAAATATTCTTTTCTAGTGACTATCAACACACCTATATCTAGGCTTCAAAAAAAATGGGAGAATCATTAAGTCCACTTTTTTGTAATCTAAGTGCAGGTCCCAACTAGTGGTGGGATTCAAATATGTGAACAACCAGTTCTCTGTGTGGATGCTTCTGGAAGTCCGTTCTAGGGCTGGGCAACAAAAAATTAGCTACAGATTTTGCCAAACTGGTGTGAACTGGCTGAATCCCACCACTGGTCCCAAGAAAACTTTCAGGAGAATAATGATATTGAATGAAGGCAGGTTCTAATGAGAGATCTAGAGAAGGATCTAAAAGATCTACTGCTGCTACAATCACCTCTTCCATGGTTTCACTTTTTCCTTGGTTGCTGCAAGGAGAAACACTTCTTGGAAACAGATGTCTCATAGGCTTTGGCAGTTTCCCCAGTAAATTCAAATAAGGTGTGTTTAATTTCCTTTCCCCTTGTACTTTCACAAAAATAAGAGAAAGATCTTTGCCTTAAAAAAAATCTATATGATCTTTAGGTGGCAGCAAAGTCATATAGAAAACTCCAGCCCTACCATGTAGGGCAGGGGTGTCAAATTGCCAGCCCGTGGGCCCGATGTGTCACACAGAAGCTGTGACCACCCCAGCTACGGCAAGAAGAAAAAAGACACGATACGTCGCAACATGTCACTTGATGCAGCGAGTTTGATACCCTTAATGTAGAGGCAACCTAGATATTTGCAGACCACTTATTCTCTATCCTATGTTTGTTTTGTATTTTGTTCATGATTTCATGTTGTCATTTTTATGTTTACTTCTTCTGATTCCTCATCTATAAAACACATTAATAGGTTCAGCTATTTTTAAAATCGTTTTATATTACTGTTTAACACTTTATGTACTTGAGAAAGCTGCAAGGTAAATACTAAATATTCTTCTTAGCCATTGAGAGATTGTAGCCTATAAGCCAGAGTGGCAAACCTATGGCACACGTTCCAGAGGTGGCACTCAGAGCCCTCTCTGTGGGCACGCGTGCCATCGCCCCAGCCCCACCTCCCCGTGGCCCCCTCCTCACCAGCATCCCCCCCCCAGAGAAGAGTCTCCCCTGAGCATGGCCTGCACAGAGCAGTGCAGCCAAGGACATGGCAGCCAGGCAGCGGGGACAAAACTCCACCCTCGCACTCTGTCATTTGCAGTTGATGCTGTGGGGCATGGGTGGAGGGAGTGGCCACCATGGTGCTGCTGGGACACCTGGGCGATCTGTGGAGGTGGTGAGTGGGCCTGGGAGCAGGTGGGGTGGGGGGCGGGGGGGCAGAGCAGAGCGGGCGGGGCAGGGGCAGTTTTTGGGCTCTTGGTCTCTAAAAAGTTCGTCATCACTGCTATAAGCTGTTTAATATTACCTTGTTCAATATTATCTTCTTTCTACTAATCTCAATATCAACCGTGGTGTCATTCATTCTGTAAGGACCTGGTTTAGATTATTGTAGATGATTTAACAAGTTTAATTATTCTTGCGTACACATGTTTTCATCTCTCTGTGACTATTTCTTGGGTCTTTCAATTAGTTGATTTGTAAATAAATGCTTGAATTAACACAGGAATTCTTAAGTCTTAGTAAAGAGTGCAGGCTGAATGAGCCTAATAATTCATTTCAAAATGATACTGCACATAGCCGACACACATTTCTTTCTCTGCAATTTCACATATCCTTCTCCATTGCTCCTTTCATATGCCCATCTTTTCACTCAATTATAGATTAAGAAAAGAGATTTCCTAAATATGTTTTATGCGCCCTATAAATGCTTTAAATTGGAATTTTCACCGAGTTGAGAAGTTGTTTAATACAAGTACTTTTAAAATATAATTCAAAATGGCAGAGTTACTATTACTTCTCATAAGAATTTGAAAAGCAGGGAGACAGTAATGTAATTGAAGAGACTACAGGGAAAGAGAAAACTAATGTATTACCCCATTTAATGTGTGTGAGTGTGTGTATATCCTGCCCATGTGTGATCCTGAAATAATTCATAATTTATCAACCAAAGACTACTGCTTTCTTCTGTATCAATACTACTACTTCATTTCATAATAAAAGAAGGAACCAAGGAATAATATTAGATGTTGTTGATGAAGATGAACAAGCACCCTCTTTCCTCCCACTTGCCAAACTGAGTGCATAGATCCAGAAGAACGGCCTTTTGCAAACTTCTACACTATAATTCATGCTCAGCAATGGGGACAGAAGTGAGGGAGCCTTTTGAAAGCAAGACAACAAATCCATAGCTTTTAAATTATACATAGCTCTTATCCCACAATTAGTTTCTAATTCAGAAAGACTGCAGACAGTCAGACTCCGATGTAATAATCCATGAGATCGGATTCACATTGAACTGACAAGCTTTGAAGAACAATGTAAAAGGGAATGCAAGGAAATATCCTGTCTTTGAGCGGCAGAGCTTCATCAATACACACCAACAGAAGATTCCTATTCCTATTCATCTCATTTTGGCAGTTCTCCTTACATCCAATTTACACGTTTTTCAAAATGAGGCTGTGGAGGCTGTTGGTAAAGGAATTATAGTTCTAGAAAAGACCAATATTAGTAGTAGCATTAATACTAAAAACTATTAAAAGTACAAAAAGCCTTTCCTTTACGATGAAGAATGTTATGTGATGTATATGAATATGCCCTCCATGAAGCAGCTGGTAGACCTCCCATTTTTAATACAGAAAGTTCCAAAGTGCAAATTCTGGAATTTTAGTTTAAAATATAATTTAGCAAATAGCAAAAAAATAAAAAACAAAATCTTTACCTGGGACTCTGCAAAGACTTACTAAATTAGTTGAGTAAATAATCTTTTTTCATATAATACCAGGAAAAAAAATCTATCTGTATCAGGTAGTGGGAAGATTTATAGATGGGAGCCCATGTTTTGCTTATTGGGATACCATGGCATCTGGTTAGCCAATGTGTGGCACAAGATATATTGATACATTGATATAAGTAAAAGTAAAGGTTTCCCCTTTACCATCATGTTCTACTCTAGTGGATGGTGCTCATCTCCTTTTCTTAGCCCAGGGAGCCAGCATTGTCCTAAGACAATGTGGTCATGTGGCCCAGCATGACTATTCACAGAGCCACAGGGAATGCTGTTACCTTCCTTCTGAAGTGGTACCTATTTATCTACTTTCATTTGCATGCTGTCAAACAGCTAGATGGGAGGAGCTGGGGCAGGTAACGGGAGATCATCCCATTGTCCAGTGCTCAGGTTTTGAACCTAGGCTGTCAACTTTCCAGCTGGCAAGCCCAATGTCTTAACTGTTGAGTCATCATACTCTTACACTGATATAGTGTGTAGGAATTCTTTATGTGTTGAGCAGAGTACCGCCAAGGCATTCTTATTGCTATCTCTTTGTTGGAGTCCTGGATGAGTGTATCTGAACAGCATAATAGGTAGGCTGGCTGATGAGGACGCAGCCAATTATTAACTTCTTTCCATACAGGGTTTGGAAATTTTGGCTCAACCTGTTGTGGTCAAACAGCTTGAGAGCCTATGCCATTGACATATGGCTACTTCGTAGAAGAAAAACTGCTATTATTATAATATACAGTATGTTTATAATTAATAAAAGCAATAGCATATATTCTTTCTGTTATATTTTGCTTCCAATATTAGGAAGCATTCCAATCAGTTATAAAAAGTATACTGTTAGAATTCTCTTAGGCTTTATAGACATGCTTTATTTTCAAGAGCATTTATTGTTCCATGTTTAGATTTGTGTGATTTTTCTTTTGTTTTGTGCATGGGAAGTTCTTTGGGGGGATGTCTTCAAGTCAGTGTTGTTGTGGTGACTGCTTGGACTAATCCCTGCAGTTTTCTTGGAAAGGTTTTGTCCTTCCAAAACCTTCCTAGGACTGAGAGAGTGACTGGCACAAGGTCACCCAGATGGCTTTATGTCTAAGGTAGGTCTAAAACTCAACACTCCCAGTTTTTTAACCATAGTAGTAGTAGTATCTCTTGACATATACTATTATACCTATAATGTAAGTGTTTTAGAATTTTTCAATGCATTAAAATTATGTTTACACTATTGCAATCTATTAGTTTATTTATGGTAATGCATTTATCTCAATGCAAAGTGTAACATTAGTCATGAGAACTGGGTCAGCAGTGTTTTCCATTGGAAGAAAGTAGTTTTGAACTAATTAGCTGGTTCTGCATATACAGTTCTCAATGAATGATTTTGGCAACCTGATTATGTCTAGCAAGATATTAAATAAGGCAGGATTCCTTTTGATTTATTTTTACATTTCTAAAGTAGCCTAAATCTAGGATTATTTAATCCTTACTGGGAACAATTGCTCAAACTCAGACAGCAAAGATAAAATTTGCCATTTCTGCTTTTCAGTTTTTTAAATATATTACGTGTACACAAAGTGGCTTCATTTAAAAAATGAAAGTTAATAAGTATTGCAATGGATTTTTAAAAAGCAGTGTCCTCTCCAGTCATTGTGCTCTCTTCAGAAGCCAGTGACTTGAGATTGGAGTTCTTCTGTTTAAGAAGACACAGATTTCAAGAACATATTTTTTTGTATTTATTTATCAAATGTATTTGCCACCCACTTTCATGGATCTGGAGGCTTCTGAGTGGCTTAGATCAAGTTTGGGATAATGAACTTCTTTTCACCACAATATTGGCTCTTATTACAACTCATGGTCCATGTACATGGTCCTTGTATCAACAAGTAGGGCCTTGTTGAAGAATGCTTAGCTTTGAGTCATCAGAGACACTGTCAAAAATTTCAACTAGAGGGAAACTCAATGGTGAAAAAAGCAAGGTTCTACATTTAGACAAGAAAAACCAAATGCACAGATATAGTATAGGGGGTACCTTGCTCAATAGTAGTAACTGTGAGAGGGACCTCGGAGTCCTAGTGGACAATCACCTAAATATGAGCCAGCAGTGTGCTGCAGCTGCCAAAAAGGCCAACAGAGTGCTAGGCTGCATTAACAGAGGGATAGAATCAAGATCACGTGAATACCACTTTACAATGCCTTGGTAAGGCCACACATGGAATACTGCATCCAGTTTTGGTCACCGCGATGTAAAAAAGATGTTGAGACTCTAGAAAGAGTACAGAGAAGAGCAACAAAGATGATTAGGGGACTGGAGGTTAAAACATATAAGGAACAGTTGCTGGAATTGGGTATGTCTAGTTTAACGAAGAGAAGGATGAGGGGGGACATGATAGCAGTGTTCCAATATTTCAGGCTGCCACAGAGAAGAGGGAGTCAAACTATTTTCCAAAGCACCTGAAGGCAGGATAAGAAGCAATGGGTAGAAACTAACCAAAGAGAGAAGCAACCTAGAATTAAGGAGAAACTTCCTGATAGTTAGAACAATTAACCAGTGGAACAACCTGCCTCCAGAAGCAGTGAATGCTCCAACACTGGAAGTTTTTAAGAAGAAACTGGACAGCCATTTGTCCGAAATGGTATAGGGTTTCCTGCCTGAGCAGGGGGTTGGACTAGATGACTCCAAGGTCCCTTCCAACTTTATCATCATCATCATCATATCATCATCATCATCATTATTATTATTATTATTATTATTATTAGCCTTTATGTGCTAATTTACTATGTACTGGACGGCTACAGTTTTTTGTCTGTGAGAGCTTTGAAAGTTATGATTCATACACTCCTTTGAACTGTTAGAGTCTTGTATCTCATCATTTCACTTTATCGTCCACAAGAACCTCACCATTTTATCATCCACTGTTACAAAAAAGTGATTCTCCCGTTGGCTGAATTGAGAGAACAGATTGTGGATTTGGGCAGTCCCCTGGTGGATAATTATACAACTATGCGAGTTTGTTTGTACATATGCAAATAAATACATATGTAACAAATATTACAAACTGAGCGGTACATAAAATTATCCAAATGTCATAAATATTGATTACTGACCTAGTATATAATAAATCAAAGGACCATAGTCATTAAATCAAAAATTTATGCTTGTAAAAGAGAAACAATGCAATTTATCAATTTCCCATTAAAGCCAATGATTAATTAGTTTCTACTCTGATAATTTAGAAGCTAGTTCTTAGGATTAAACCTCAAAATATGTAACATATTTTCCCCTACAAAACCTCTTCCCTCTATTGGGATCCTTCAGGAAAGAGATACAAATGGAAAGAAGGAGGCTCCATGAGAGTACATGAGCATCCCAGCACTGAGGCAAATGCAGGCACGGCATTTAGGTGGTAGGGCAGGTCCCCATGGCATTCACACGATACAATCACCTTGCTGAAACTAAGTAGATCTAGGCCTTGAGAAACCCATAAGAACCAGTGGTGGGATTCAAATATGTGAGCAACTGGTTCTCTGTGTGGATGCTGCTTCTGAAAGTCCATTCTGGGCCTGGGCAACAAAAAATTAGCTACCGGTTCTGCCAAAGTGGTACAAACCAGCTGAATTCCACCACTGCTAAGAACTCTATGCTACAGCCGAGATGAGGAAAAAGCAGCAGGTAGATATACTAAATATACTGCATATAAATTAAATCTTAGACATCTTTGCAGCCTAGGTTAAGTTATGAGAAGTTGCCTGGTCTGGTAATGAAATGTTTGAAGGAAATCAACAAAGTTTGGAGAACACTAAAAATTCAACAAACTTATCTGACTGGATGATACTTGCTACGAAGGAGAACTGTTAAAACTGAAATTACTCTGTAAAGGACTAGAGAATATAATTTTAAGATGAAAATATAAGATGAGAATATAATTTTAAGATGAAAATATCCACTTGAAAATATAAACTTTTTTTAATAGCATTTTTGTCAGATTTGAGGTTCATTCCTCCATTGGGTAGAGTTCCCCTCCCTGCAAAGAGAAGAGGGGAAAATCGCTCAGCATACTGAGGGAACAGACCTCAAGTCTTCTGATCCTCCATTTGCAACCTTCTCTATTGGCCTATATCTATATTCCCTATGTCTTTTTAAATTATTTTTGCTACTCGTTTCCTTTTTTGTATCTTTAATTTTTTCTTTAATTTTTTTCCTTTTCCTTTTCTTTTTTGCTTTATTTTGTTTGTATTGCTCTTATTCTTTGTTTAAAATGTTCAATAAATTGTGTAAATACAACAACCAGATAATAAGATAAAGTACAACCAAAAGTATAGCAGTTTTAAATAATGAATAAATGACTGATACTTGTAGAAATTAAAAGCATATACATAAAATGTTAAAACTACAAAATTAGCTCAACCATTTAAAATATTATTAAATCTGGCCTTATTTATTTATAAGTCAAGGATGACTTATTAAGTCAAGGTCTTCCATCCTTCTGAGGTCAATAAAATGAGGAGCCTGATTGTTTGGGGGCAATATGCTGACTCTGTAAACCACTTAGAGAGTACTGTAAAACACTATGAAGTGGTCTATAAGTCTAACTGCTGTTGCTATTGCTGTTGCTATTTATTTATTATTTTTATTTAAAAAAAAACAAATTTTATTGGTTTTTTTAATTCTTAGAACAAAGTGCTTAAGACACACCATGGTGCTGGGGTAATCAAACATCCAGAAATAAAACCATATATGAATAACTCAAATCAATACATTAAATATTCCCTCTCTATTTCCCTCAAATAGCATAATACATTTAAGATGATCCATTTCTAATTTAAATTTCTATAGATCCTAAACCTGTTTTAAAGCTTTATGAATTTACAGTTACCATAGTCAAATTTAACTTTAAATAAACAGATTATCAATTCAGGTATCCCTTCCAAATATATTCTAGATCTTAATCTTAAATCCTTAATTTTATCAGAAATCTCGTTTATTTCTTCTTCCACTACACAATATATCTCCTAATTAAAATAAAATATTAGTCTACCCTATACAAATATAATCCATCCATCAATCAATTTCTTTAAGATAACAAAATAATATCAAACCTTAAGTCATTTCAGCCCATTGGACCAGATTCAAATTTCATCTAATAACGTCCATATTGTCAAACAAGACATCAACTTACTAATTTAACATACTTGATTAATTATTAAGTCAATCCAAATCTAAAACGCCTCTTTCGTTTTCTTCATTCCATTACATAATAGTTTTCATACAAATAAACCTATTATTCCAAAAAATACATTCTTAATCTATTTAAGATATATATTCTAATAATCACCCATTTTTCTCTTACTTCTAACTCTAAATCTTAATCCTTAAATTAGTCCATAATTCTACTGTGCCTTTGATCCATTACATATAATTTTGAATTTATCTTTTCAGTCTTATTCTGGCCTTCTTTTTGTGACAGGCAGGTTTCCATAACAAAGCTTCCCTTTCAGCCAATAGGTCTCTCTTTGCTGCTTGTAGTATCATTTGAGACAGTAAGAAGCATCCCGTCCTCTGCATTGGGCATCTATTTCTCTTATCCTTAAAGCCTCGTTGCTTTAAAGGCTCAAATCTCAGTCTTTGATTTTTCTGATTCTCAAGGTATAGATGAAATGCTTGTAAGGTAAAATAAATTCCTCTTTAGTCTCGATTACTTCCTCTTCTAGTATGTTTTGGTTTATAGAATGGTCAGATGTTGTCTGAAAATCGGTTTGAAGGTTTGGAATATAGCTTCTGGCTTTTAATTCTGTAGTAATCTCTTTCATTGTAGCACATATTTCTTCAGTAGCCTCATAAATCTTTTCCAATATAAGTTTATAGTTTAATTGTGAATAAGATTCCATTTGATAATAATTGAAGAGAGTCCCTTTTTTCTTTTAGTGCAGGCTGTATTTAATGAAAATTGAGCAGTATCCACCCCCACAGTTCCCACAGCTGCATCCGCTTATATTTTCTCTTCAAAAGTAATTTGAAGGCTAAGTCCATCTCACCTCCAAACAGTAACCAACAGTTGCAATATTAACTTTTCACCACTAGATGTGCTCAGTAAGTTAAAAAATCTTTTCCAGACACCATCTTTTTTCCTTTTTTCTCTTTTTCTATCTTTTAAAGGAAAAGGTGGAAAAAGAAATAATCTTCCAGTATAATACAATAGTACAGCTCTTAGAAAAAAGTTTTTTCTGTACCCCAAAGTAGATAAGAATAAAGTGTAGTCTTTAAAAAATTTTATTCTAA
The DNA here is from genome assembly GCF_016545835.1 of Crotalus tigris. NCBI lineage: Eukaryota > Metazoa > Chordata > Lepidosauria > Squamata > Viperidae > Crotalus > Crotalus tigris. The sequence goes on along the minus strand of NW_024097847.1, from coordinate 629,457 downwards.
CCTTTTTGTTCAGCGCCTTTCTCCCCACGCATATCAAAGCTGCTTTTTCAAGACGGGGAAATGATTCCAACAGAGCTTTTACAGGCAAAAAAAAAATAGTAGGGTGAAGTGAGGAGCAGAAGGGGTCTCACCCAGATCATCCATGGTGGGTCTATTCACACTTAGATGTAGCTGTGACTTTTGGCTGGTGCAGCAAGATAATCGGCTATCTTACAGGACGATCTTTTGCTCCATTGGCCCTAAGGAAATAGCTGGAGCCACGAGAGAAGCTTCCACCCTCCTGCAGTCTCCAGCAAGCTTCCTCCTCAGTCGTCACCCCTCCAGGGTGACTTTCGACCCACCAAGGGGTCTACCAGCAAAGAAAAATCCGGCCAGTGTGGAGACCAGTCTCCAGACACAACCAGAGTTGCCGCGAACCGGAACCGGAAGTCTATTTATTTATTTATTATTTTTAACCACCCCTCTTACTATCTATTGCTATATCTTCTTAGTTTTAGTACAGTATGTTATTTCTATGAAAATATTAATTTCTAATCTAAATGATTTTACTATTTTTTTGGATTAGCTGAGAAACAAGCTATATTTGGCTTGTTTATGCTGTAAGATGCACTGTTAAAGAATGAATAATAATTCAGGTCTTCTTAAGTAATCATTGATTGACTGATATGGAATTGATAGTACTCTCTCTGCTAGCCTTGCCCTTAAGTCAGGCTCTAGTTTCATGAAATGATAGCAAAGCATCAATTACGTATAACTATTAACCTGTTTATATTCTCGGCCATAGCCCCTGCCCTCTAGAACATTCTCCCTTCAGAATGGAGGATGGCCCCAACCCTGTTGTTCTTTCATGAGGCCTTGAAGACCTGGCCTTGTGCCAAACCCTGAAGGCCCAAAGGTTTGAAGGGCTCTGTTTCCTGGCTCTATAGATATCTATGATCTATGACAGTGGTGGCGAACCTTTTAGAGACCGAGTGCCCAAACTGCAACCCAAAACCCACTTATGCATCACTGGGTGCCAGGTGGGCATGGCTGTCGGCTCCTGCTCACTTGTTCACTGTCCGCTCTGACTTATGCTTGCTCTCTCACAGTCTGCAGCAAATGCTGCTTCCACTGAAAGTTGCTCCTTTTATAGCTTCTTGCCTATTCCCAGACTGCGCATGCGCGGAGAGCTGAGCATGATCAGAGAGAAGGAGGGAACACCTCAGCCCAGCAATGGCTCATGTGCCACCAGAGATGCTCCGTGTGCCGCCTGTGGCACACATGCCATAGGTTCGCCACCATGGATCTATGATATCTACAGTATATCCCTTCGATGCTGTATATATTTATTTTGTGTTATATTGCAATTATTTTAACTGTTTTATGATTGTTTGCCACCCAGAGTTATTTGGTCAAGATGGGCAGCTAAATAAACAAACAAACAAATAAATGTTCAGGAAAGAGGAGATGCATATGTAAGATTTTCTTTCTGACATGTCAAAATACTTTGGCTAGATCTTCCTTGGCACAGAAAGTGTTACTAAATTCATTTGAACCAAAAGGAACATAGATTAGCTAGATTACAAGTGGCCTTTTCAGCTCCATTGAGTACTAAGAAAGAAGCCATCCATTTCAAACCACTCTATTCAGGAATATTAATTAACAGACCATTCAATTCTCAGCATAGCTAACATGCTCTCTTATGGAAAACTCTGCCAAGTATAAATTGAGCAGTCCTTGATTTCTGAAACGCATACATCTTTCTTAACTATATTTTAACCTCTAGGTTGTAAACAGCAGCTTTGATCTCATACAAACTGTTTTACTCTCTGTTGACATGTTGACATACACTCTATTTGGGTAATTTGGAGTCTAAAATAACTGGAGATCAGATAATGGGGAGACTGTTATGTTGCATAAATATGAATGAGATAGTAAAGTTTGATTCACAGGAGAAAACAGTTGTTAGAGAAGCTGGTTAAAAGAGGAAGAGAGAGTGAAGATGTTGGATAAAGAGCACAGAAGAAAGAATGGCCAATCAAGCATATAGCGTTTGAGCCTATGGGCTACTACAATAATGAGTTTTAGTCATTATACTTTCAATGTGATTAAGCCTTTCATCTTTCTGACATGGGACCAGAAGCAGTACTGTAAGTAAAAAACTATGCATGCGATATAAGATCTACTAAAACAAATGTTGAGTACTATTCAAACTCTCAGGTTTACTAGTCAGATACGAAGGAATTACAGTAACAAGCAATCAATCAAAATTTATATTTGCAGTCCAAGACCAAGCATGCTAGTCAGAAGTCCAGATGTTGTTTTGTTGTTCTAATTCAAAATGATCAAGTGTCCATTTGTAGCTAGATTAAAATGAGTGAGCCAGCTAATGTGGTAAAAAGGACAATCAAGTATAGATACAAAATCAAAAATGGGCTTTCTAGCTGCAGGTTAATTCTTCAGTAAGGAATTTCCATTTAAAAAGCTATGCAGAAAGTCTAAAAGTTTTGGCATTCATCTCCACCAAATGGCATCATTTCCAAAAGGATAACAATAAGGCAACAAAAATCTTACACTGAAGTTTTTCTTCCATTCCTATTCATAGACTACATGAATATACTCAGTGCACTGGTGAGAAAGCTGCAGTCCTTGTGTTTGTTTGTTTGTTTGTTTGTTTGTTTGTTTGTTTTGCTGCCCATCTCACCTCAAGGCAACTCTTTCCTATAATTATTAGTAAACAGTTCCCAACTTTCTTTCTTTTCCTTCCTTCCTTCCTTCCTTCCTTCCTTCCTTCCTTCCTTCCTTCCTTCCTTCCTTCCTTTAAATCTGCCTTGCCTTTAATATAAAAAACACAAAAAGATATTGCTCCTGCCAAGTGCAAGGCTGCTCACCACAAAACTGGCACAAACAAAACATCCATCCAATGTACAACAGAGAAACAGAAAGCTAAAAATGCCCTTTAAAAGAAAATTATGCTGTACGTCACCTCAAAATCTAATATCAGATTTTACACAATAGCAACATGTTTAATATGAAAATGTGTCTCAAAAAAAAAGAATGAAATGAAGCCACACCTTATATCCATTGATGGGGATGATTTGCATAGATTGCATTTAATATGCTTTCATCATTAACCTGTCTTCTGTCTAATACTGATGGCCTGAGACAGAGTTCTCAGTGTTTTCAGAAGTCAAAAGGAAGCAGGGTGGGGGGAGAGAGACACATACACACATACTTGCTCAAATCAAAATTGCAGCAAATAGAGTCTTGAAAATCAGGAAGAGAGGCAGAGCAGTTAAATGTTAAATTGTGTGAAATTTTCTTTTTTAAAAAACCTGCATGTCTCTCCTTAAATACAACTAGAGAAAGATTGTAAAGCAAGAAATGGGTGTCAGGCATAGTTAAAAACATAACACATGCAATTAGAAGGAAAAGAAAGAAATACAATGATAGCAGTTCCAGGCAGTTTCTCTTAAAATTACTTAGCCAATCTGAGCGCTAATAATAATAATAATAATAATAATAATAATAACCCCCAGTGAGACACTACCTTGACGTGGTTGTGGGGCTTGTGTACTCTGAGGAAGATGAGAGTTATGCCAGAGGTTCAACCATACCGGACAGGTCTCATCAGAGGAGTCAGACAAAGAGTGTCTCTCCCATAAAAAATATGGTGAGACGTAAATTGCAGAATGCCATACCGGCTCAGACGTCGCCCGGGTTAACAAGGTCTGCACTAGATATTGGAGTTCCTGGATATCTGGTGAAAAATGGGTTACAGGACTCAGGACTGTTGGCTGAGCAACCATGGCCAGCAGCTGCAGAACTACTGGAAGAAAAGGTGTTTACCCGTCGCAGATACACAGTGATGGAAAACAAAGAAATAATGATCTGTTACTACAGATCAAGTCCAACAAGAAGAGGATATCTAAAACGAATGCACCAGTTCTGGAAAGAACAACATCAGAATCAGAAATAACAGAACAGAGACTAGCAGATCAACGCCGATTTATAACACGAAATAAAGTATTCACAGAAACAGAATTGGACGAACTGCAAAGGCTTACCCAGGGCAAAGAAATCAAAGCCTTACCAGAAGTAATTCAGAATGTAGAGGCAAACCAGGGGGAGTTGGCAATGAAGGAATCCAGCAGAGATATACAACTGTTCTCATTTGGAAACCAGGCACCTCTACCTCAGGAAGAACAAAACCCTCTAACTAAAGAAATAAAAGAATTGAAACAAAGAATAACTGAGCATCTAGAACAGCACAAAAACAACAGAATAAGGCTACCTGCATTGAAGCTTGTTCCAAAGAAACAGCTAGCACACGCATTAAAAGATGCAAATATTGCAATATCAAGTATAAGCACCAATTCATTGCAAGAAACAAACCAACTAATGTACAGCACAGCTGCAGTTATAACAGAATACCTGGGATGTAAAATCAACAAAAAAGAAAAACAAACAAACAGTGCACCAAAAAATGGAAGGTTAGACTAGAAAATAAGATCAGCAAGTTAAGATCACATGCAAGCAAGCTAGAACAGATGAAAGAAAAGAAGCTGAAGAACAAGAAGACCAAAGAATACCTAATCAAGAAATACCACTTAGAAACAAGGAAGATCAAGGAAGTACTGGAAATAATAAAGCAACAAATAACAGCTATAGCCAGGAAAATCAGTAGATATGAAGCTCGAATTGCAAACTATAGGCAGAACTTCCAATTTCAATCCAATCAGAAACATTTCTACCAATCCATCAATGGAGAAACTGCAAGGAATCAGTCAGTACCTGACAAGGAAGAAACAGTGCAGTTCTGGAAGCAGATATGGGATAACCCAAGAAATACAACAAGGATGCGGCTTGGTTAAAAGAGGTGGATGCAAATAAAACAGAAGTTGAAATGAAAGAACTAGTAATAACAACAAAAATGGTAGAAAAAATAGCAAAGAAAATCAAAAATTGGTCAGCACCAGGTGAAGATGAACTGCATGGGTTTGGTTGAAACATCTAACTGTTATACACCCACTCATTGCCAAGCAGTTCAACAATATACTACAAGGAGGAGAAATTGAAAAGTGGCTAACAACTGGGAAAACCTACCTAATAATGAAAAATCCAGCAAAAGGGGCAACACCAGGCAACTACAGGCCAATTACCTGCTTACCAACAATTTTCAAATTACTAACTGGTGTGGTAGCTGATGCAGTACAACAGCATCTAGTTGAAAACAATCTCTTTCCACCTGAACAGAAAGGAAACCGCCCCAATAGCATAGGAACAAAAGATCAACTCCTAATAGACAAAATGATCTTGGAAAACTGCAAGAGAAGGAAGACCAACCTGAATGTTGCATGGATTGACTACAAAAAGGCATTTGACTCTCTGCCACATGATTGGATAATAAAGTGCCTAGAAATAACAGGAGTCAGTAGAAACATCAGAAAATTTGTGCAAAGATCGATGGCACAATGGAAGACACAGTTGCAGATCAATGGTGAGAGGCTGGGAGAGGTTAATATCAAGAGAGGAATATTTCAAGGAGATTCATTATCACCATTACTATTTGTTATTGCACTGTTTCCTCTGTCAACAATACTGAATAACTCAGGACATGGCTATCAAACATCAAAAACATCTGCCAGACTATCACATCTCCTTTACATGGATGATCTGAAGCTGTATGGAAAAACATCATCTGAAATAGAATCGCTGCTCAACACTGTCCGTATATATAGCCAAGATATTGTAATGGAGTTTGGCTTGGACAAATGTGCCACACTTACTATCAAACAAGGAAAAATAATGAAAACTGAAGGAATCAAGATGCCCCACGAAAATAACATTAAGAGTCTGGATGAGGAAGAGTACTACAAATACTTGGGTATCCTTCAAGCTGACAACATCAAGCACACTGAAGTCAAGAAAAAGATTAGAGGTGAATACATCAAGAGAGTGAAGAAGATCTTAAAATCCAAACTCAATGGAGGAAATACCATAAAGGCAATCAACACCTGGGCAATCCCAGTCATTAGGTACACAGCTGGAATAGTGGACTGGACTCAAGCAGAACTAAAAGCAATGGATAGGCAGACCAGAAAAATAATGACAATGAATCATGCCCTTCATCCACGCAGTGACATTGATAGACTTTATCTACCAAGGCAAATAGGTGGGCGTGGAATGCTACAAGTACATCAGATGGTTGAAGAAGAAAAAATGGCTTTGGAAGAATATCTGAAGAACAATGATGAAGATGCACTGAAATTAGTATATCAGGAAGGCTTACTAACTACTGGAGAGACCAAACTGGCCTACAAGAAAGACCAAATGAAGAACAGAATAGAGGCATGGGAAGACAAAGCACTACATGGCCAATACATTAAAAAAATAGCTGGGAAAGCAGATAATAACAAGACCTGGCAATGGCTAAGAGCAGGAAAATTGAAGAAAGAGACCGAGGGACTAATTCTGGCTGCACAAGACCAAGCCTTAAGGACAAATGCATATAAAGTCAAAATTGAGAAGACAGCAACAGACAGTAAGTGCCGCCTGTGCAAAGAAGCTGAAGAAACAGTGGACCACTTGGTAAGCTGTTGCAAGAAGATTGCACAAACTGATTACAAGCAGCGGCATGACAAAGTAGCAACAATGGTGCATTGGAAGATCTGCAAAAAATATCATTTGCCTGTAAGCAAAAACTGGTGGGATCATAAAATAGAGAAAGTCATAGAAAATGATAAAATTAAACTGCTCTGGGACTTCAGAATTCAAACAGACAAGCACCTGCAACATAACACCCCAGACTTAACAATTGTCGATAAGAAAGACAAAAAAGTCTGGATAGTGGACGTGGCAGTGCCTGGAGATAGCAGAATAGAAGAGAAAGAACTGGAGAAGATAACAAAATACAAAGACCTACAAATAGAAATAGAAAGACTGTGGCAAAAGCAAGCAAGGGTAGTACCAATAGTCATAGGCTCCTTGGGTGCAATCCCAAAACAACTGGAGCACCACTTGAACACCATTGGCATTGACAAATTCGCTATTAGTCAATTGCAAAAGGCGGCCTTATTAGGAACTGCTTCCATCCTGCGACGATATCTGTAATACCATCAAACATCCACATCTGCCTATCCCAGGTCCTGGGTAAGGACTCGATAGGTAGACAAAATGCCAAATCCAGTCTGAACATCTGGCTGACTGTGCGATGATCATAATAAATAATAATAATATAAAAATAATGACAATGAATCATGCCCTTCATCCACGCAGTGACATTGACAGACTTTATCTACCAAGGCAAATAGGTGGGCGTGGAATGCTACAAGTACATCAGATGGTTGAAGAAGAAAAAATGGCTTTGGAAGAATATCTGAAGAACAATGATGAAGATGCACTGAAATTAGTATATCAGGAAGGCTTACTAACTACTGGAGAGACCAAACTGGCCTACAAGAAAGACCAAATGAAGAACAGAATAGAGGCATGGGAAGACAAAGCACTACATGGCCAATACATGAAAAAAATAGCTGGGAAAGCAGATAATAATAAAACCTGGCAATGGCTAAGAGCAGGAAAATTGAAGAAAGAGACCGAGGGACTAATTCTGGCTGCACAAGACCAAGCCTTAAGGACAAATGCATACAAAGTCAAAATTGAGAAGACAGCAACAGACAGTAAGTGCCGCCTATGCAAAGAAGCTGAAGAAACAGTGGACCACTTGGTAAGCTGTTGCAAGAAGATTGCACAGACTGATTACAAGCAGCGGCATGACAAAGTAGCAACAATGGTGCATTGGAAGATCTGCAAAAAATATCATTTGCCTGTAAGCAAAAACTGGTGGGATCATAAAATAGAGAAAGTCATAGAAAATGATAAAATTAAACTGCTCTGGGACTTCAGAATTCAAACAGACAAGCACCTGCAACATAACACCCCAGACTTAACAATTGTCGATAAGAAAGACAAAAAAGTCTGGATAGTGGACGTGGCAGTGCCTGGAGATAGCAGAATAGAAGAGAAAGAACTGGAGAAGATAACAAAATACAAAGACCTACAAATAGAAATAGAAAGACTGTGGCAAAAGCAAGCAAGGGTAGTACCAATAGTCATAGGCTCCTTGGGTGCAATCCCAAAACAACTGGAGCACCACTTGAACACCATTGGCATTGACAAATTCGCTATTAGTCAATTGCAAAAGGCGGCCTTACTAGGAACTGCTTCCATCCTGCGACGATAACTGTAATACCATCAAATATCCACATCTGCCTATCCCAGGTCCGGGGTAAGGATTCGATAGGTAGACAAAACACCAAATCCAATCTGAACATCTGGCTGACTGTGCGATGATCCATAATAATAATAATAATAATAATAATAATAATAATAATAATAATAATAATAATAATAATAATAATAATAATAATAATAGACGAACTGCAAAGGTTTACCCAGGGCAAAGAAATCAAAGCCTTACCAGAAGTAATTCAGAATGTAGAGGCAAACCAGGGGGAGTTGGCAGTGAAGGAATCCAGCAGAGATATACAACTGTTCTCATTTGGAAACCAGGCACCTCTTCCTCAGAAAGAACAAAACCCTCTAACTAAAGAAATAAAAGAATTGAAACAAAGAATAACTGAGCATCTAGAACAGCACAAAAACAACAGAATAAGGCTGCCTGTATTGAAGCTTGTTCCAAAGAAACAGCTAGCACAAGCATTAAAAGATGCAAATACTGCAATAGCAAGTATAAGCACCAATTCACTGCAAGAAACAAACCAACTAATGTACAGCACAGCTGCAGTTATAACTGAATACCTGGGATGCAAAATCAACAAAGAAGAAAAACAAACAAACAGTGCACCAGAAAAATGGAAAGTTAGACTAGAAAATAAGATCAGGAAGTTAAGATCACATGCAAGCAAGCTAGAACAGATGAAAGAAAAGAAGCTGAAGAACAAGAAGACCAAAGAATACTAATCAAGAAATACCACTTAGAAACAAGGAAGATCAAGGAAGCACTGGAAATAATAAAGCAACAAATAACAGCTATAGCCAGGAAAATCAGTAGATATGAAGCTCGAATTGCAAACTATAGGCAGAACTTCCAATTTCAATCCAATCAGAAACATTTCTACCAATCCATCAATGGAGAAACTGCAAGGAATCAGTCAGTACCTGACAAGGAAGAAACAGTGCAGTTCTGAAAGCAGATATGGGATAACCCAAAGAAATACAACAAGGATGCGGCTTGCTTAAAAGAGGTGGATGCAAATAAAACAGAAGCTGAAAGGAAAGAACTAGTAATAACAACAAAAATGGTAGAAAAAAGAGCAAAGAAAATCAAAAATTGGTCAACACCAGGTGAAGATGAACTGCATGGGTTTTGGTTGAACATCTAACTGTTATACACCCACTCATTGCCAAGCAGTTCAACAATATACTACAAGGAGGAGAAATTGAAAAGTGGCTAACAACTGGGAAAACCTACCTAATAATGAAAAATCCAGCAAAAGGGGCAACACCAGGCAACTACAGGCCAATTACCTGCTTACCAACAACTTTCAAATTACTAACTGGTGTGGTAGCTGATGCAGTACAACAGCATCTAGTTCAGTGGTTCTCAACCTGTGGGTCGGGACCCCATTTGGGGTCGAACGACCATTTCACAGGGGTCGCCAAACAAGTCTGTCCACCATTTTTCCCCCTTTTCTTTGGCCATGCCCCTGGCACCTGGTGATGTATAAGTGGTTGGGGGTCACCACAACATGGGAAACTGTATTATGGGGTCGCGGCATTAGAAAGGTTGAGAACCACTGATCTAGTTGAAAACAATCTCTTTCCACCTGAGCAGAAAGGAAACCGCCCCAATAGCAGAGGAACAAAAGATCAACTCCTAATAGACAAAATGATCTTGGAAAACTGCAAGAAAAGGAAGACCAACCTGAATGTGGCATGGATTGACTACAAAAAGGCATTTGACTCTCTGCCACATGACTGGATAATCAAGTGCCTAGAAATAACAGGAGTCAGTAGAAACATCAGAAAATTTGTGCAAAGATCGATGGCACAATGGAAGACACAGTTGCAGATCAATGGTGAGAGACTGGGAGAGGTTAATATCAAGAGAGGAATATTTCAAGGAGATTCATTGTCACCATTACTATTTGTTATTGCACTGTTTCCTCTGTCAACAATACTGAATAACTCAGGACATGCTATCAAACATCAAAAAGATCTACCAGACTATCACATCTCCTTTACATGGATGATCTGAAGCTGTATGGAAAAACATCATCTGAAATAGAATCGCTGCTCAACACTGTCCGTATATATAGCCAAGATATTGTTATGGAGTTTGGCTTGGACAAATGTGCCACACTTAACTATCAAACAAGGAAAAGTAGTGAAAACTGAAGGAATCAAGATGCCCCATGAAAATAACATTAAGAGTCTGGATGAGGAAGATTACTACAAATACTTGGGTATCCTTCAAGCTGACAGCATCAAGCACACTGAAGTCAAGAAAAAGATTAGAGGTGAATACATCAAGAGAGTGAAGAAGATCTTAAAGTCCAAACTCAGTGGAGGAAATACCATAAAGGCAATCAACACCTGAGCAATTCCAGTCATTAGGTACACAGCTGGAATAGTGGACTGGACTCAAGCAGAACTAAAAGCAATGGATAGGAAGACCAGAAAAAATAATGACAATGAATCACGCCCTTCATCTACGCAGTGACATTGACAGACTTTATCTACCAAGGCAAATAGGTCGGCGTGGAGTGCTACAAGTACATCAAATGGTTGAAGAAGAAAAAATGGCTTTGGAAGAATATCTGAAGAACAATGATGAAGATGCACTGAAATTAGTATATCAGGAAGGCTTACTGACTACTGGAGAGACCAACTGGCCTACAAGAAAGAGCAAATGAAGAACAGAATAGAGGCATGGGAAGACAAAGCACTACATGGCCAATACGTGAAAAAAATAGCTGGGAAAGCAGATAATAACAAGACCTGGCAATGGCTAAGAGCAGGAAAATTGAAGAAAGAGACCGAGGGACTAATTCTGGCTGCACAAGACCAAGCCTTAAGGACAAATGCATATAAAGTCAAAATTGAGAAGACAGTAACAGACAGTAACAGACAGTAAAAATGGTGCATTGGAAGATTTGCAAAAAATATCATTTGCCTGTAAGCAAAATGGATCATAAGATAGAGAAAGTCATAGAAAATGTTAAAATTAAACTGCTCTGGGACTTCAGAATTCAAACAGACACGCACCTGCAACATAACACCCCAGACTTAACAATTGTTGATAAGAAAGACAAAAAAGTCTGGATAGTGGACGTGGCAGTGCCTGAACACAGCAGAATAGATGAGAAAGAACTGGAGAAGATAACAAAATACAAAGACCTACAAATAGAAATAGAAAGACTGTAGCAAAAGCAAGCAAGGGTAGTACCAATAGTAATAGGCTCCTTGGGTGCAATCCCAAAACAACTGGAGCACCACTTGAACACCATTGGCATTGACAAATTCGCTATTAGTCAATTGCAAAAGGCGGCCTTATTAGGAACTGCTTCCATCCTGCGACGATATCTGTAATACCATCAAACATCCACATCTGCCTATCCCAGGTCCTGGGTAAGGACTCGATAGGTAGACAAAATGCCAAATCCAGTCTGAACATCTGGCTGACTGTGCGATAATCGATAATAATAATAGTAATAATAGTAATAATAATGATGATGATGTTGGAAGGGACTTTGCTCAGCCAGGAAACCCTATACCATTTCGGAAAAATGGCTGTCCAGTCTCTTCTTAAAAACTTCCAGTGTTGGAGCATTCACAGCTTCTGGAGGCAGGTTGTTCCACTGATTAATTGTTCTAACTGTCAGAAAATTTCTCATTAGTTCTAGGTTGTTCTCTCTTTGGTTAGTTTCCATCCATTGCTTCTTGTCCTGCCTCCAGGTGCTTTGGAGAATAGCTTGACTCTGTCTTCTTTGTGGCAACCCCTGAAATATTGGAACACTGTTATCATGTCCCTCCTAGTCCTTCTCTTCCTTAAACTAGACATACCCAATTCCAGCATCCGTTTATTTTTAGCCTCCAATCCCCTTATCATCTTTGTTGCTCTTCTCTGTACTCTTTCCAGAGTCTTAACATCTTTTTTACATCATGGTGACCAAAACTGGATGCAGTATTCCAAGCATGTCCTAGCCAAGACATTGTAAAGTGGTATTAACACTTTATGTGATCTTGATTCTATCCTTCTGTTAATGCAGCCCAGCACTGTGTTGGCTTTTTTGGCAGTTGCAGCATACTGCTGGCTCATACCTAAGTGATTGTTCACTAGGACTCTGAGATTCTATTCTAGTCTAGTCTAGTCTAGTCTAGTCTAATCTAGCCTAGCCTAGTCTAGTCTATTCCTCTCAGAGTTACTACTATTGAGCAAGGTACTACCTATACTGTACTTATGCATTTGGTTTTTCTTGCCTAAATGTAGGTATTACTTTTTTCATTATTGAATTTCATTTTGTTAGATAGCGCCCAATGTTCAAGTCTATCAAGATCCTGTGTACCTTAAGTCTAACTTCTGGAGTGTTGGCTATTCTTGCCAGCTTGGTGTCATAAATTTGATGAGTCCCTCATCCAAATCATTGATGAAGATGTTGAAGAGCACTGAGCCCAGAACAGAGCCATTGGGCAGCCTACTACACACTTTCCTCCATGTTGATGTAGTTCCATTGAGGACCACTTGCTGAGTACAGCCAGTCATCCAGCAACGAATCTATCTAGTGGTGATGCTGTCTAACCCACAGATGGTATATCTGTTATTTCCAGACTCCGTGAAAAAGATGACAGGTCAAAACTCAAGGATGAGTGAAAGAAAGGGGGAGGAGAAGAAGAGATAACTTCCTATCCAATGTTGATTCTAGAGCAGTGTTTCCCAAACTTGACAATTTTAAGGCATGAGGATTTCAACTCCCAGAATTCCACAGCCAGCAACGCTGGGAGTTGAAGTCCACATGCCTTAAAATTGTCAAGTTTGGGAAACACTGCTCTAGACCCATTGACATGGAACCTATAACAAAGAATGTAACCTTTACAGAAACATCTTCATCTGTTAAACCTAGAAGAGAAATATAAAGGACCATTAAGTATCCGTTTCCTTGCCTCATAGCCTAATAGGTGATTTTTCCAGGCACCAGGCATAGTAGTCAAGAGTTAAAAGACATCCTTCAAAAGAAGATTAGGATGGAATGGAAGAAGAAAGGGTTAAATCTTCACTTCTTCCATCCCACTGCCTCAGTTCAAATATCACATGCAAAGTTAATTTTGACAGGAAAAAGTCATTGGAATTTCACTCCTGCCTTGCATAGTCTGGATTTTCAAATAAACTTAGCGATGATGAGATTTTGAGTGTATCAGGATACAGCCAGGCATAGCTGTATCTGTTCATACCAAATAGTACCCAATATAGAAAACAAAAGGAAGAGTTCAGTGTAGTTCATACTAAGGGGAGGGACCATATATGCATCATCCACATGATTATTAGAAAATAATCATGGGTATATTAGTACTATTTCCTCGGAAATTATATCTTATATTTTATCTAGTACTTATGATCAGGCAGGATGCTACTTCTTTGTATCTGATGAAAGAAAATTATTTGTAGGGGGGAGGAATAACAGAGAAAAAGAGGTTGGGAAATTTATAAATGATGGTTGAAATTCTTACTCAGTTTCATTGAGTTTACTAAATCTTTTCTGATGAAAGCTTGCAGAATTGCCAAAATGCCTTTTCCTAGTCTCCTCTTAATAAAAGAGATTTGCTGGATCTGTAAGCTACTAACTTTATGGATTTGTTTAGAAAAGCGAGACATTCAAATCCTTTCTGCTTTTCCTCATGCATTCCTTTCCTGTTGTCCTTTTTGTGAGGGCATCAAACTGAACCCAGCTTTATACTATACTGTAAAATATTTTTATTCATCATAACACCTGGTTCTTACAAAATTCCTCTCCATTCTTTCTGCTTGCTCTCATTCAACTTGACTAAAAGAGCTTGACCATCAATGGTTTAGTTCAAAGAGGAATATTTTGGAGATATTCATATGGATGGAAGAGAATCCACAGTAGAAATTTAGAAGAATCACATACCCCCAATAATTTTTCTATCATATTGATGGAGAATTTTGAAAGGCAATGTATAGCTATTTCTTTATCTTTCTAAGTTTAGAGACAAATTTGGGTGACTTACATTTAAAATTTAAAAAAGGTCAGAAAAGTGATAAACCATCCACAAAAACAAAGAAACGTACAGTATAACAGAACAACTGACAGAAGCTCAGTACCCAGCCTTGGCCTAGGAAAACAGCCAGATTTTCAAAGACTTTCAGAATGTCATGAGGGTGAAAGCCGTATATATCTCTAGGGAGTGATGTTTTGAATTATAGATTTGGAGACTCTTTCTAAGGGTGGCTGCAAGAAGAACAAATCAGTAGGTCCTTGATGAATTAAAGACTACCTCCTTCGTGTTATGATTAGCAAACAGAAACTCACATATTTGGGCATGTAATGGAAACAGATCTATGTACTAAAACAGAAAACTTTGACCAGGTTGAAGGAAGTACAAGACTGAAGGAAGTATAGAAAGGGAAATACAATGGATAAAGTGGATTAAGGATTAAGATTATCACTGGAATGTTCTTAGAAGAGCTACAGAGTGTCACTGAAGATAAATCTGGATGGAGGGAATTTGCCTACAAAGGCAATTAAAAGTCAAATCCTGCTCAATGGCACATAACTAAATTGACTACCCCCTCCCCCCAAAATATCCATTGTTCTCAGCAACTAAAAATAACAATGTTTAGGTAGCACATGTTTAGTTCATCAGATGTAAAAGCAGTTAAGAGCAACAGCATATCAAGACTCTAGCTTTTTTCTAGTGAAGCAACCCATTTGAGAGATTTTAAAAGATCAGCGTCCAGTGTTTCCATGTACTGCAGCTTTCTGCCTTCCTACAGGGAAAACCAATAGATAACAGAATCCTATGACAGAAACATCAGCTTCAAAGAATGAAATGTGGCAAGACTAATAAATATTTCTGTATAAGGCTGAAGCACTCCCAAAGCACAATTCTTGGATTTTGAAGACAGTCAAGGATGATTTGGGAGGCTGTGAATATAGTAAGGGTTATATCCTTGTATCTATGCTTCACAGCTGCAAATTTCAACCACCCTTACTTAATTCTTAAAATAACTGTTAAAAGTATTACTAAATCTGAATTCTTAAAGCTATTGGACATAAACAGTTGTAATATGACATATTTCAAATTTAGCCTTTTACTCATTGTCCCCCAGAAAGTTTTGCAGCAACAAGACTGAAACCGAAGATCTTGCTTTAGAATTCATAACTTATTATTCCAAGTAGTGATGTGTATGTATGTATGTATATATATATATATATATATATATATATATATATATATATATATATATATATATATATTAAAATCAATAAATAGTCGAACACCAAGAGAATAAAATTATAAAAATGTTAAAATTTTATTTACTAAACCTAGCTTTCGTCAAGAGCTCTTGACATCATCAGGGTGTAAATGGCTGTCATTGGGAGGGCTTATATGCAGCCTCCAATCATTTGCGCTCAGCTCTTGGATCGTGTCATGGGTCCCAGGTGTATGCGTTGTAATCTGAGTGTGTGTCCTGCATCGGGGTGTAGTTCTTTCTCACTCCTTTTATGTGTGCTGTTTCGTGTGTCTCTCTCGCTAATTCTAAAGTTAGCTGGGGTATTTCCCCTTTCCTTGCAGTTAGTGGATGTTTCACTAGTTTCCCGTTCGTCATAACTCCCCGACGAACGGAGTGAGTGGAGGCATTTTGGCAACTGAATTGCAGCAGGGAAGAGAGAGAGAGCCCCCCCCAACTGGTTCAACAGGAGAACGAAAGGTTATGAAACGGATCACCGCTGACACATCCACAGTGAACCCCACTCTGAGATGTGGGAGGAGAGGTGATGGATCTGGTAACACACGAACAGAAACAACAACTGTAAACAGAGGGGGGAGAATAGGGAACACAGCATGCGATAGAACACTCGGATTACGATCGCACATGCCGGGGGGAATGATTTACCCCCCGGTGAGTGAAACAGACACTCACGCAATGTCAGTTGGGCTGGGTTGTGAGAGGGGGAATAGTTCCATGTTGATTGACCCTTTAGGAGGGCAGAAGACCACGGACAGAGCGCGCCTAATGGTACAACGGAGAGATTCTCCAATGAAGGATGAGGACGGAAGCCCCAAACAGGATGAACAATGGACAGACCGGTTACGAGCTAGGCGATGCCTTACTGACATGCACACACTCAGGAATGACTGCTCCCAAGAATATAAGGAGGAGAGTGATGACAGACTTAAGGGGGTGATGGAAAGGAATAGGAGGGAGAGTGGTGCAGTATGGGATGGCAGACGGGGGCTATGATCCCAGAAAATAGGAGGGCTAGAACGTGGCTCGGAGGGGATGGTTGGAGGAACTAGAAGGAAGCAGAAAACAGCATGTACCGCCCGTAACAGACAGTATTACAAATGGGAAACTAGTGAAACATCCACTAACTGCAAGGAAAGGGGAAATACCCCAGCTAACTTTAGAATTAGTGAGAGAGACACACGTAACAGCACACGTAAAAGGAGTGAGAAAGAACTACACCCCGATGCAGGACACACACTCAGATTACAATGCATACAGCTGGGGCCCATGACACGATCCAAGAGCCGAGCGCAAATGATTGGAGGCTGCATATAAGCCCTCCCAACAACTGCCGTTTACACCCTGATGATGTCAAGAGCTCTTGACGAAAGCTAGGTTTAGTAAATAAAATTTTAACATTTTTATAATTTTATTCTCTTGGTGTTCGACTATTTATTGATTTTAATATGAGTATACCCAAGAGTCATATTTTTACTTGCATAGCTGATATATATGTATATATATATGATTAGTGATATCTGTAAAAATATGACTCCTGGAAACTTTCCAATGAAAGCTTGGTTTTATTAAAAGTTTTCCTGATTGGATAGCTTCCAGTCGATGGGAGAGGCTATTTATGGATATTGTGTTCTTTGCGCCCAGCTCCTGGACCTCATTACAGGTCCCACCCAATCCACTTGCATTCTGATCATAGTTTCCGTGTTGCTGATAGTTATTTTCTTGCTTTCCTTGTTTGTACCTATGTCCCCACCCCCTTCCTCATGTGGCCGTGGATTGGGGGAGCCTGTACGTTTTCGCTGTTTCTTTTCCTCATCCTCCTTGCTGATACTCCCCCTCCTCGTTCTCCTCCCACCTTCCCTCTTTCCATAGTCCTTTTTCACAGTTGCCATCTCATTGCTTTCTCCTATGTCACAAGATTTCATTGCAGTTATCTTATCAACTGGAAGCTACCCTGATGATGCTGGCAGTTGCCGGCGAAAGCTTGGTATTTTAACTTATTAAAACTTTTTATAGTTTTATATTTCCTGGTGTTCTTGCATTTTTGCTAGTTAAACATGAGTCTACCCAGGAATCACCTTTTTGTTTTTAGCATTCTTAAGAATATATACATATATCTTTTTTAGGTTGCTAACAAAAAATAAAGAGAGAACTGGTATAGCTATTTCGAGTTTCGTTAACTCTCTTCAGCCAGACTTACTCTTCTGAGATTCGAACCTGGGCTTTATATTCAAAGGATAAAAACGAGCACCAGGAGGTAAAACAATTAAATGTTTAATAAATAAATAACCTAGCTTTCGATGGCTGTATTGCTGCCGTCATCGTCAGGGTGTTAAAAGCCAGAGGGTGGGGGAGCTCGTTTATAAGCACAAACGCGCCTGCACACGGCTCATAGACCTCGTTATGGGGCCTGGTCGATTGATCCTCTCATCACTCATGTCAGAAGTATTTCTGAGTTCTAAGTTCTTGCAGCTGATTACTTCTCTGTTGTGTGCGGCTCCTAGGCTGGGAGGCGAGCATTCCATGTCACTATGCACTAGAGTAACCTGTGTAACTGCAGACCGATCCTGCGATGAAATCCCGGATCTGGCCATCTTCCTCCCCCGTGTCTGACATATCACTCTCAGGGGGCATGCCACCCATGCGTGCTCCCATCTTCCCCTATAGCCCCCAACCCACCGCCCTTCCATACATGGGATGCCCAATGAACTGCTTTTCTCGTGTAAGATTGAGAGTATCTTGGTAACGTTTCAACGATGTCCCACTCGTCATCTTCAGGCTGGGGTCTTCAGCATCGTGCTTGTGCGAGCAAAGTGTTATTGGAGCTCCTGTCTCTCTATATATATTGGTGGGGGGGTGGAGTACTGTCTTAGTTGCTGTAGGTGGATTGGTTGGCTGTGTAGGAGTTATTGTTTGTGGATTGGTTGGCTATTTTGTAACATCCTGAGTAGTTGAGGTGCTGGCTGTGTGCCCATTAGTCTTTTGTGTTGTAACAACCTGGGTAATGGGTTGTGTGATGACATCCTGAGATCTAGTGTAGTAATATCCTGAGTTCTGTGTTGCACCATCCTGGGTGGTCAGCTGGGTTGTAACATCCTGAGCTTTGGCATTGTAGCCTTGTGAGTTCTGTATTGTGATGTCCAGGGCTGAAGACTGTGAAATAACATACCAGGCTTTGGTTTGGCTCCGAGTTTGCAGTCTAGCTCTATGTTCATGGCGTGTGTCCATTTGTTTTGTGTGGGGGTTGGAGGGAGTGCAGAAGCTGGTGATGTTGTTGTGGTTTGGCTTCTGGATGGTAGTTGCATTTCGTCTGAGGGATGGGTTTGGGCTTGGGGTTGGGTCTGGTGAGGGTGAATGGTGGTGGCGTTGTCAAGCCCTCCCGGGCTTGACACACGAAAGGGGGGACAGCATGGTGGCAGAGGAGGAGAACCAGCACAAGATCCAAAGCAGCTCACCGTCCTGGGAAGAAAGCACGAGCCGTGGATCCTCCTCCGAGCGTTCTGGCCTCTGAAACAGCTGACGAGTGGTTCCAGAAAACATGGGACACCGCGCATGCGCAGATAGGCTACTGTGGGAAAAAAATTGGTAATATTGCAAATTTTGTAGCAAAATTGATCACAATATTCAGGTGTCTATATTCATTAACATGTTTTGGCTGATACATACTTGCTGTAATTTAATTATTTATTTATTTTGTTTGTTTGTCGCCCATCTCAACATCATATTGTGTCAGCATTGCACTGACCTATTCAGTATTTTTTAATTTTCAAATATTTGTCTGCCCATTTTGTCAAAGCTTTGTTCTTTCTATTGAGATCTACTGAAGCCGGCTCTTGCAGATCTAAAGGATTCATCATGTTAATGGAACGATTTGTGTTCTACATGGAATCTCTCCAGTAGCATCTCTCTCTGATTCTTGGAAAAGTATGCTATATGTTGATCCTGGAAGAGATTCCATCACTCAGGCCTTCATATACAGTACTTTCCATATGGAAAAGAAGGTGGGATGCAAGTCCATCCTTCCATTATTTTCTACTTTGTCACCAGAGAAGAACCTCAGAAAACTACTTTATAATCTTCTGGACATGTTTACATACCCTATTTCACTAATTATCTCATAAAAACACATGGGCAAGAGTTTAACTTATTTTTGGTCTATGTGAAAAGCCTTTATGTGATTATAGTTACACTATGGTTTTTAAACTTAACGGTGCTGCTACTATTTGCATTCCTTTTTTTTTTTTAATAGCATCAGAACTGTCTGGCACTATTGCTTGCCTGATACCATTAAAAAGAAAATTCATCCAACTGCACCAAAATTCTCTGCATAGCTTCAAATCTTCATGTAGCACTTAGAAGTATTACTATAACTATTTGGATATTATGATCTACCAACTTATAAATGAGATAATGCATTCTCTTTTTGGGGAGAAAATGAACGGGAGTATATCCGAGATCTTGCAGAAGTTATCAATCTATAATTTCCAAAATCTCTGATTTGAGGTTAGAACAGGGGTGTCAAACTGCTGGCCCACAGGCCGGATGCGTCACACCAAAACCGTGCCCACCCCATTGCTGGCAATGGGAAAAAAGTCACGATATGTCATGACACATCACATAACGTCATGAGTTTGACACCCGTGGGTTAGAGTAGTTAGAGATGATAAGAGCTGGTGTCTAATTATGTCTGAACATCTTGCAGTCAACTTATCTGCCACCATCTAACAAGACTTCCTACTTTCTGGTCTTTAGTGCTCCTTTAATTCCCCACCCCCACCCAAGCTATGGCTCTGTTGTTTTGTTCCAGCCACCCAGTCATTTTCATTTTAGTGTCATGCTATCCTGTCATGTTGTGAACTCTGGTTGGCCAATTTATGTGTCCATGCCCATCAGCACCTGAAAATTAAAGCAGTGGTGACAGCCAGCCCAAATGGCAACCATGGTGAACAATGCCAGCAGCAGCTGCAGAATGGGAGATTAATCACAAAGAAGGGGGAGCACAAGGGCAAGAGAGGGCTTGAAATATGCTAGGACTGATATTCTCCAGATTCAGACTTTATCTGTATAAGAAGAACATTGAACAGCTTTTTTCTGACAGCTGATTAAGACAGTAAATTCTGAAGTTTGGATGGCATTCTTCTATATTACATTGATGATCCTGCTATGAATTAGAGACAATGCTGTTCTTGTGCTAGCTATGAAAAACTGAACAAAATTTATGTTTCTGTTATGTGAAATGTTCAGCCTTGAACCTCTAGACTTGTCTCTTTAAATGCATTATGAATATTATGTGTAATGTATCAAGGTGTCTTTATATACAATGTTATAAACTTTGGCATGACTTACTGCCATAAAGTATATTCCAAAATTTTATTTATATGCACATTAGATGAATCAAATGAGATATCTAGTCCCTAGTAGGAAGGATGGAGAATGTGATAGAGGGTGGGTGGGTGGGTGGATGGATGGATGGATAGATAGATAGATAGATAGATAGATAGATAGATAGATAGATAGATAGATAGATAGATAGATAGATTTCTGTAGTCACTGCTGGGTGATTGGAGGCCATTGGTAGCTTTAATTAAAGCAGTAGCATCTAGGTAAATTGAAAATAATTCTCTAGTTAAGAAACAAGATGTAAGACAATTGGCAACAGGGATCTTAGCACAGCAAGGTTATGCTAAACAGACTTTTAAATGGTCCTTTTCTGTACCTTTGGGGCAGAAAATATAAAATGTAACCGGGTTGTTTGGGCATGAAACAGAATCCAAAGGAGGGAAATGTACATTTCAAATCTTCCTCAAGCACAGCATGGAACGGCAATTCATTTGCATGTCTAACAACTGCTTTACAATCAAATGCTTTACACTGGGCGATCCCAGGTACCTCCTGATGATTTTCTTTGCTGCATTCAAGCACGGAAGACCTTTTGGGGAGTGCTGTCATACAGTCAGTTATTCCCATGGCATCATAGCATTATTTATTAATTTGATTTACCACCCCACTCAGTATCCACTCTGGGCAGCTCACAATATAATGTAGAAGGCAAAAGAACAAATGTACAATCAAAATAGAAAACATTAAACAAGATGGCAAATCCATTCAACAACACCACAGCAAATGCCACACAGCCAGCAAGGGGTTTCAACCACCTTATCCTTAGCTCAGGTCCTGCAATATTCTTGGTTTCATTCGCTTTCTGCATCACTTTTCAGCCCACCTATACTTTAAAGCAGCTCACTTAGCATTCTGTTCTCACAATGGTCTCTACTATTTCTTGGTTTTTGTTGTCGTTTAGGGTGGTAGTGAGAGTATTAAAAAAATAAAACTGGTGGCTTAAGAAGTTATCTTAATTACTTCCTAATCTGATTGAAAATATTTCTCCCAGGCATTCTGGGTGATCAGGACCTCTGAGAGCTGAAAATGGAATGCTACAAGAATTTTTTTTTAAAATCATGAAATCTAAAACTTAGAGCAGAAATAACAGAGAAAATGAAGCCAGTGGGGATGGAGTTGGGGATAACAGGAAGTTTATTTATTTAACCTGTGTGTGCATTTGTATGTAGGCCTAGGTGGCTTACAATAAAAATAAATCAAATACATACAATATAAAATACAAATAAAAACATATAGCAGCCAAGCCAAGATGGTCCCAAAAAGTATGAGTCTACAGAATACATAAACCCATTTTTCTGGCTCCCAACTTCCATAAGGATACAACTGCGAAATTCAATAGCAAACCCCACTAGCCTGTATGATATAGATGTTGGTGTCCTGCATCCCCCACCTAATCCCCAGTGAACATGATACAAACTACTGCTTCCTCTACTCAGATAAAGCTTGCCTGCCCCTTTCTTATAAGTGCTATTCTCTTAACACAGTGGAGGAACAGATCCTTCCTGGCACAGTTGGAGACCTAGCCCTAAGTTGATTTGCCTCCCAACGAGATTTCCCCATGGATTTTTCCAGGAAACATAAAGTTTTGGTGATGTCTATTTTACAATTCATTAGGACCTAAACCTAACCCTAATTGGATTTGACCCCCAGTGTGATTTTTCCCATGTATTTTCCCAGGAAACATAGAAAATGAGGTTCAAAAAGTCAGGGCCCTCTTAACCATAGCCAGGGGCTCTGAATCTATTAGTGCAGTGTTTCTCAACCTTGACAATTTTAAGGCATGTGGACTTCAACTCCCAGAATTCCACAGCCAGCAATGCTGGCTGTGGAATTCTGGGAGTTGAAGTCCACATGCCTTAAAATTGTCAAGGTTGAGAAACACTGTATTAGTGATATCTATTTTACACTCTGAATTCATGGGGAGCTAACCCTAACTCTAAATGGATTTGCCCCCAATAGGATTTTCTAATGTATTTTCCCAGGAAACGTAGATAAGGCGCTCTCAAAAAATCAGAGACCTCTTAAGTATAGGCTGTGAAAATACTGGCAATGTTTTACTCTCAGAATTCATGGGGACCTAACCCTAAGTGGATTTGTCCCTAAGTGTTTTTCCCATGAATTTTCCCAGAAAATGTATATTAGGCGGTCTCATAAAATGAGAGTCCTCCTAACCATACCCATGGACTCCAAATCTATTGGCAATCTCAGTTTTATTCTCTGAATTCATGGGGATCTATCCCTAACTGTAAGAGGATTTCCCCCACCCAAAGGGATTTTCCCATGTATTTTTTCCAAGAAATGCAGATAAGGTGGTCTTGAAAAGTCAAAGCCCTACTTGTCCCTAAGTGATTTTCCCATGGATTTTCCCAGAAAATGTATATTAGGTGGTCTCATAAAGTGAGAGTCCTCCTAACCATACCCATGGACTCCAAATCTATTGGCAATCTCAATTTTACTCTCTGAATTCATGGGAGCCTACCCTATCCCTAAGAGGATTTGCTCCCCAATTGGATGTTCCCATGTATTTTCCCAGGAAACATAGATATAGTGGTCTCAGAAATTCATACCATGGCTTTTGAATCTATTGGCAATGTCTATTTCACTCTCTGAATTCATGGGGACCTAACCCTAAGTGTATTTGCTCTCCAATGGGAATTTTCCCATTTATTTCCTCAGGAAATTAGATAAGGTGGTATCAAAAAGATCGGATGCCTCCTAAGAGTACCCATGGGCTCCATGTCTATTGGCAATGTCTCTTTTACTCTCTGAATTCATGGAGACTTAACCCAATGTAATTTTCTCATGTATTTTCCCAGGAAATATAGATAAGGTGATATTGAAAATTCAGACCCCTTCAAGCATATCATGTGCAACAAATCCATTGGTGATGTCCATTTTGCTCTCTAAATTTATGGGGACCTACCCTAAGAGGATTTGTCCCCAAATGGGATTTTCCATGTATTTTTCCATGAAACATCTCAACAATCAGAGCCCTCCTAAGCATACTGACATGCTAGTAATCTATTGGTGATGGCTATTGTACTCTCTGAATTTGAGAGGTTCATTGTTCTTGTGCTGAGAAATGAGTCTCAGAGAACCTTTTCTTTTTGGAGAAATTGCAAATTGAAATTGATAGCATTGGAAAAAAAATATCCAAATGATATTAACTGCAGTGTCTTCCTGTTTCACTGTGTGATACATATGAGATCACCGTATCTCCCTTTCTTGTGCAATGATTTATATCTTCTTTCATATTATTCCAGATTTGGGTTGATACAGGTCTCTAGACTTCTTCCTTGGTCAGTGAAAAGATATGGTAGAATGAGACTGCAAAAGAAGCTTTGTGCCTTTTTACACTAATTGTTCAGCCACAGTTCCACACCTGAGTCTGAGGATTATAGCCTACCATAATTTAATAATAATTTAATTATCTTCTTATGAAAGATCCCAGATCAAACTATAAAGAGGCCAACAACAGTTTGCCCCAAACAGTGAATTGTGCTTTCAGTCTATAATTTTGCCTCAATTAATCTGAGGGAGGGAGGGAGGGAGCGAGCGAGGGAGGGAGGGAGGGAGGAAGAAAGGAAGGAAGGAAGGAAGGAAGGAAGGAAGGAAGGAAGGAAGGAAGGAAGGAAGGAAGGAAGGAAGGAAGGAAGGAAGGAAAGGATTTGTGAAGTAAATCTTCTAGCAAAAGAGGAAGAGCTGATATCCAATGAATTTGTCATCCAGGGATTAGCCATTTATTTTCAATAGTGCTTTTTTTTTTTACTATAGCTAACTGGAAGTTTGTTAAGTATGTTGTTTTGCTTATGTTTTAAATTAAGGAGTAGCATAGGCTAAACTTTGTATCTTGTCCAATGAGATGCCCTGCATTCTCCAAACCCAGATGCTAGTTGCCTGGGTCCTTGCTGGAATCCATTTCTCCAAGGATATTTGCGAACCTGACTTCATCACTCATAAAAGAAAGATTTAGGGAATCAATTATTCCATCCAGTGACCTCTCCAGTACTCATCCATTCCACTACCAATCATGCCATTAATGAATTGATTTTCCCATTGACATAGCCAATCCTCATATATTTTTTCTACATCATGCAGCAATAATGTTTTTCCTTCTGGGACCCATCTCTTATTCATGAAGGGAAAATAAACTTTTTTAAATAATTTACTAAAATCAGTTGCAATAGATCTACTCATTTTATATTTTCAGCAAACATATTTGTTCCTGACTTGGCTCGAAGGATTTTGAATGGGGATGTGTGTGTGTGTGTGTGTGTGTGTGTGTGTGTGTGTGTGTGTGTGTGCGCATTCAAGCATTGTACTTCTGACATAGGAGTCCCTTCCTCTCTTTTGTATTGCCTCTGTCACATTACTTGCAGGAAATGGCAATCCAGCAAATACAGTTGCCAGAATTGCTTTTTATGATTGTGTGATAGTACTCTATTCTCATGCAGCTTTTCGAAGCCTAGGATTCTGAAAATTCCTACTTGTGGGGCTCTTGTCTCCAGAAAAATTAATTGCCAGAAAAAATGCAATATGTTCTTTATTGTTCCTGAAAAGTCTGAATACCTCAATATGTAGAAGGTAGGCCCCATGTATCTATTTAGAGGTAGCTCTTGAAAGATTGAACAACCCATATATATTTGGGGATGGTGGTACATAAGCAAGCAGAGAAGATTGTTTAAGGTAGCACCTCCATTCACAAATATTTCAATGTATATAATACAAACATCTTTTGTATTTTTTTACAAAATACACAATCATTTTGTAACAAAGAATGTACACATGTTCACCAGCATCAATTTTGTTACATTTGGTAAATTAGAAATTCTAGAAACACTCAGATTTCACCATACTGCCATGTGAAACCATATACTCTTTATGGACCAAAGTTAACTTTATAGCAGTTATGAAATCCAGAGCAATAGGGGAAAGGGTCTTGTAATGTCAATATGTCTTGAATGGAAAAACTGTTTCATAACCATTCAAGTAAAGGCAAAATTTAAAAACAGTTTGAAAAAGTAGAAAAGTGACAAATCAGTATACCTGTCTGAAATGGTGTAAGTTCTCCTGCTCGAGCAGGGGGCTGGACTAGAAGACCTCCAAGGTCCCTTCCAGTTCTATTCTATTCTGTCAACAATAAACTAATACCTACACAAAAATTAACAGAAGACCCAAACAAATGCATACATACACACACACACACAGGTACACATACATACATACATACATACATACATACATACATACATACATACATACATACACCTTTGAAAATGACTGCAGAAAAAAAAACTACAAGAACAGAATTCTATATGAGCTACCTGGAGAAAAATAGACATTCCAACAGGGAACAGAAATTATACCATCAAATTCTAATGCTTTCAAATTAAACAGTGTCTAATGATACTTGAAGATGTATTTCTTACAGTTTTAAATTAACCCAGCAGCAAAAATATGAATTAAGTGCAACTAATTCCACATAAAACACTGGAAAAATGTAACTAAACTGATTTTATTCCACAAGGATTAAGGTTGACGCACCAGTATCAATTAGTAACAACACAGTACACCATAACAACAGTACCACATAAATCCTAACAACAAAGATGGGTCAGAAAGAGTTTTCAAACTCTAAAGCTGGTCCTTTAGTTTTGAATGTAGATAACCCCAATCTGAACAAATAAACCCTGCCTCCATAGGCAGATCAACTAGTGATCTGTGCATCTTCCATATTGTCAAGATATGAAGGTCAATGTATTGGTTTTCTCCTTTTTATTATTGATTCATAGCATTGATTTAACACTTCCACAACAAACCTGAATCAGCTATAAACAGAGATGAGTGTTTTCTGCATTGTGATAATGCTCATCTCCAAAGCCCTATTTAATATAGATATTCAATCAGGCCATGATTGTCCTTAATGTAAATACAGATTCGATTAATTCCACTCAATCACAATATACATAATGTTGGAGCCCAGCAACATTAATAAGCAGTTTAAGTGTTCTCATCTCCCAACAGTAGGATTGAGATCAATCATAAAATCTTATAGTTGAAGGGCTTATTTAAGTAATCAAGACCTCTAATCCCTTGTTCAATGTAGGAATCAAATTAAATCATGCCCAACAGTTGGCAGGTCAGCTCCTGGTTGAACACATTCAATGTCTTCCACTCTCAAACAGCTTTCATCACTAGAACATTTTTCTAACATTCAGCCAGAATCAATCACTGGATACAATAGATGTATATTATTCCTTTTTTTTTTTTTTGTAGAAGCGCATTATGGACTAGATCAGCAGCCCCCAACCTTTTGGGCACCAGGGACCAGAGGTTTTTCCATGGAGCAAAGGGGGCATGGTTTCACGTGCTCCCTGCATCCCTCAGATGGTGCTTCACTTGTTTGTGCGGTCCTATTTCTGGCATGCCATGGACCAGTGCTGGTCCATGGATCGGGGGTTGGGGACCCCTGGTCTGGATTTTTTGTGACATTTGTTTGGGTAGTCAAGGCTAAATATACCTAATTCCCTTATGTTCTCCTAATAGGACAAACTTATAGTTTGCTGATCATTTTCATTGCAGTTCTTTGCATATGTTCCAGTTTGTGAACACTTTTAAAGAACAGTGTCCAGAACTGGATATAACAATTCAAGGTGATATAATGTATCAAAGCTCAGTGATACAGGCTACCTCTCATCATAGCACTGACCACTCAGACTATGAGGAAAATGTTCACAGTTGCTATTGGGAAGGCATATCCAATATTACCCAGTTCTTCATTCATCAAATATGGGTGTGGGGTTGTTAATCTGAACAATCTGAACAAGTAGCACTAACAATCTCCTTAATATAGGCTTGGAAGCTAAGCAGAATGAGTCCCGGTTTATATTTGGATGAGGAATCATTAAAGAATCATAAAGCTAGATTTCTTGGAAAAAAGCAAGGATAATTTAAAATAGTTGCCAAGAGAATTACATGAATGTAGTCTTATAGCCATAGTCACTGAGCTTGACATGAGTTTGTTTTTACTTTATCTAAATCACCCTTTAGCTTTTACATTTATTGCTGTAGTTTATGATTTGTATTTATTTCATCTTGCTAATACCATGTGGGTTATCATTTTGATATACCGTGTAGTTGATTTTTACTTTGGTCTGATTATAAGCTTTTTTGTCTTACTGCTTTATAGATTTTTTTCAGTGAAAAGATAAATAAAATTATAGCTGGTAAACTAGTGGAGGTTAATGATTAGCAAAAAATACAATTGGTTCTATTTTCATGAAGCTATCAAGATATCTTTACTGGTTAACTAAAGGGAATCAATTTCTCTGATGAAAAGAACTATTTAATTGACTTCGTAAAACTTTTTCAAAATGAGAACAGTTTATGAGACTGATCAAAGGCAGTATGTTTTTTTTAATCTAAATGTAGTTATCCTGGCAGTTATACTCACAAATGACAATTACTTTGACATTAATTTGATAACTCAATAGCCCAAAAGTGATACAGAATTTCCTAGTAGCTGGCAATGCATTATGCCACCCTTCTACAGAGTAACTGTCATCTTTCAATAGTGTAAATGCTATCAATAGACAGTCTTCTGAAAAAAAATCATGATTTCTTCCAAATGATTGAAGCCCATGGATATTTCTCTTTTCATTCTCTTTCTACACTCCCCCCCCCCCATTCTTCTTTCAATATACAGCACCACATAGCAGAATGGATGACAGGTTATTTTAACACCAGTTCTGAGTAGGATTAAGTCATTTTCAAGCAGACATCATTGGACACTAAAGGAGTGCTATGGAAATTATTCCGAAGTAATGGGACCAATTATTCTTAGATACAGTACTGTTGATTCTTTTGAATCTTATTTTACATTTGTAAAAATTCAGGGAGATTTGCACTCATCAAAAAACCTGCACCCATTGTAACTGGCTACAAATGATCTCTGTTAGCCATCTAAGATATCTAGAAAAAATCTCCCAAAGACTGTCCAGTCTGAATCTGATTTGTATCAGACTGAACATTCTTGCTGGTTCAGTTTTGTATGAAAAATGTGACTACTTCCTAATTTATAACTGTAAACAGTTTGGTCAACTATCAGTCCTATGTTTTGGTTCATTTATTGGATGGCTACCTTTTTCTTTCTTCTTCCATTCCTTAACTTTATGCAGATAATAATATCAAAGAATATTTAAGCTTCTTGTGAAATCAAAATAAAATAATAAAAACAAATAATACTAATCAAGAAATTAAGCAAAATACAATCACTGTCAGAATCAAAACATCCCAGTAGAAATGTTAAATAATAACTAAGAAATAAATATGAAAGTTATGCATTGGAAGAAGGGAAATAATTGGTTCTAATGCTGCAGTTGATTTCCTGACACTCCTTTGTCCCTAAATCAGGTGAGTGATTAATTTCAAGGCATTGTCACAACAGTTAAGATGAATGTTCAGAAGCAGGTTTCATGCTCTACACCAGTGTTTCTCAACCTTGACAATTTTAAGGCATGTGGACTTCAACTCCCAGAATTCCACAGCCAGCATTGCTGGCTGTG